>NW_025794381.1:43243-148928 GCF_021613505.1 Equus quagga | reverse complement strand
TTTTCCTCAAAAAAATACTAAACTAAAAGTAGAAATACCATGTGACCCAGCTATCCCACTACTGAGTATCTATCCAAACTAGTTGAAATCAACAATCCAAAGTTACCTGTGTACCCCTATGTGCATTGCAGCACTATCCACAATAGTCAAGACATGGAAACAATCCAAGTGCCCATCGACCAATGATTGGATACAGAAGATATGGTATATATATATATATACAATGGAATACTACTCATCCAGAAAAAAGACAAAATCATTGCATTTGCAACAGGGATGGGCCTGGAGGCAATTATGTTAGGCAAAATAAGCCAGACTGAGAAAGACAAACACCATATGAATTCACTCAGATGTGGAAGATAAACAAACACAGGGACAAAGAAAACAGTTCAGTGGTTACAAGGGGAAGGGGTGTGGGGTTGGGCACAGGGTGTGAAGGGAAGCACTTATATGGGGACAGACAATAAATAACATACAACTGAAACTTCACAATGATGTAAACTATTATGAACTCCATAAAACAAAAAAAAAGAAGAGATCCAATAGGCATCCTACCTTAACAAGCTGGTCCACAGACAGAAGGGGAATCAAGAGCTCTTCCACTATCAGACAGGGAAATGTTGGTAGGAGGGCTCCTCTAGGATGCAATGTCGAATATCAGGGCAAAGCTATTTGCAATTCATATCAGTGCTGTTTTCTCACCATACGGGTTCCCATGGTGACTGTTTCCCAAGTCTATCGTGATGCTGGGTCAGCCCAACATCCTCATCTGTCTTGTGGACAACATTTTCCCTCCTGTGATCATCGTCACATGGTTGAGTAATTGGCATTCAGACACAGAAGGTGTTTCTGAGACCAGGTTCCTTTCCAAGATGATCATTCCTTCTTCAAGATCAGTTACCTCACCTTCCTCCCTTCTGCTGATAATATTTATGACTGCAAGGTGGAGCACTGGGGCCT
Source organism: Equus quagga (assembly GCF_021613505.1). Classification (NCBI taxonomy): domain Eukaryota; kingdom Metazoa; phylum Chordata; class Mammalia; order Perissodactyla; family Equidae; genus Equus; species Equus quagga. The sequence goes on along the minus strand of NW_025794381.1, from coordinate 147,968 downwards.
GGACGAGCCACTTCTGAAACACTAGGGTATGCATGAATTCCACTCCTTTTGGTAGCTTCTTTTCTCTATCAAGTCCAGAACACCCTGCTTATTTTCCACTAACTGCCATGGTCCCAAACTTAACACTTTCAGGGTTTCGAATGATAGACTTCTTTCTCCTCCATAAGCTCCGTGCCCCAAGTCTTTGCATAACCAACCCCTCCTCACCCCATCCCATGTACATGCATAGGAACACTCTATATTATAATTTCCATAACTTTACTTTCACAGAACCTGACATTACAACCCCTCTGTCAGAGCTGACAGAGACTGGTCTGTGTCCTGGGGTTGGCCATGGTTGTTGAGGTCATTGTAATGTGCCCTTACTTCATTATCCAAGGTCTGCACTCAAGTGGTGCCTCTAGACACCAGGGGCCCTTTTAAGTCACACCCTCGAAGAGAAGGTAAGGATTAAGATTTATTAGACTGGAGACACAGTAGGGGAAGAAGGAGAGTGGGAGGAGGTTGTAGACATAAATATGATTGAAAAGTTGTCAGAGTAGGAAACAGCATGATGATGGCACAGGAGCCTCGTAGGACTCATAAATCTCATGTTGGTCCTGTTTCAGGTGTGTTTCCTATCTATGAGAGAAGAATGGATATGCTAGATGTCCTAGCATTATTTTCTGGCCAAGTTCATCATATTCCTTCTCTCCTCCTACACTCCTCCTCTCACTTCTTCTCTGGAACTTAAAGTGCAGAGTTCACATAGTCCTCAAAAATCTCCCCATGACCTCCTAAATTTTTTTCTTTTCTCAATTGTTGCCTATTATGGGAACCCTGGAGTATCCTACCCAGCTGCCTAATCCCTCAGTGACCTGAACTAATATCTCCATGTAAACAATAAATTCCCCTTTATGAGATTTTCATTGAATTTTTTTCTGTCTGTCATCCTAGAGCTGACCAGAATCATGGCCCTTTATGCTTCATTTAATCTCATTTCCCAGATCATGTTTCATGCCCAGTAAGACAGGAGCAACCAAGTATAGACTGACAATATTTTGATGTTTTAGCTGAGGTTAATATTTCTCTCTTCCTTTTGATCCCACTCTAGCCCACTGTCACCCCCTCCCCCCTGATTCAGACATCAATGAAGGTAACATATATCCTCTGCCTTTGGTGTAGCTTTGTTAGAACAGAAATACAAAAGCCAAGAAATACATCTGTACTTATTTTAATATAGCTTTTAAAAGTTATAGTAGAGAAATAAGTTAGGACAAAGGAGTTTTGAATCTGAAAAGTACCAAAAGTCAAAATTCATTTCCAAAATGTTTAACCTTTGAAGAATGAATGATGCTAAAAGAAGCTTTCTTCTCCTCTACTCACACTTGAAGAGATCATTCTCTAGGCAGGAAGAGAAATAGGAAGCTAGAGTACTAGGAGAGCATTAAACTAGGACAATGATGCAGGTATATGAGATGGACAAAATACCTTGTCTTTAATTACGATTAGTAGCAAAAGGAAAGGGAATGAAAGTAGAAACCACAGACATATTTAGGGTCCCTAGAACTACATCTGTGTAGTTGCACAGATGAACAACATTCTCCTATATGAATGCCTGCTATGAATGAATTTATTTCCAAATGTTAATTAGAGAATTTTTTTTTCCAGAATGAGAGAGGCTGAGATTGGGTTTGGCTGAGAGAATAGATAGGATATAGTGGTCAGTGACATATCATTGGTGAAGGGGTTACTAAGAGGACTCTTAGGACAAGTTGTAATATTTGACTTTGGGTTTTTAGTCTTTAATAAAAGATATATTCCCTCCTTCTAGCCCATAAATTTTTTGTCAGGCTATGCTATATGCAAGAGATCTTTATGCATGTTTACTTTTGGGGAGGAGATGGGGAGGATTAAAAGAGACCGGGGAGGTAGAATCAAGAGAATAATTTAAAATTCAGACAAGGCATTAGTAAATGCAGGGAATCTGAACCAGATGTGATCATGAAAATGTAGATAATAAATCACAGAGGATTTTTAGGGCAGTGAAACTACTCTTTATGATATACTATAATAGTGGATATATGTCATTATACATTTGTCCAAACTCATACAATGTACATCAAGAGTGAACCCTAATGTATACTATGGACTTTGAGTGATAGTGATGTGCCAATGTAGGTTCAACAATTGTTACAAATGTACTGCTCTGATGAGAGATATTGCCTCTGGGGGAAGCTATGCATGTTGGGCGCAGGGGATATATGGGAAATCTCTGCACCTTCCACTTAATTTTGCTGTGAACCTAAAACTGCTCTAAAATACAGTATACATATATAAAACTAGAAAAGATCAGCACTTATGATCTAAAATGTATAAAATAAAAATTTTAGTATGGAAATAAAAATGGAGGTAATCTAAAAACACATAAATGTACTGAGAAGTTTTTGTCAATAGGATTTTCAAATAAATTTTATGTAAATTTTAATAATTCATGAGATAAGAACCCAGAATATTGCAGATGGTGTGTGGGTGTGTATGTGTCCATTACAGTAACATAAGGGTTACATTGAATGGCATTATGACCAGTGTCCCCAAAATACGCAAATTACTCAGACTCCTTCCCAGAGGAGTACTAAAGAAAGCAAATTTAATGGTAGTTGCATTTTATTAAAGAATTCATTCATAAAGTCTTTATATAATTTTAAAATTGCAGAATTAAAATTAATTCTAAGAAATAAGAGCAAATATTTTTTTTATCAGCCAAAAAGTTAAAAGTTGGATCACCACATGATATTATTGTAAACAAAGTTGGAAATCAGTCCTCATGATTTTAAATTATGTGATTCTTTTTTTTATTCAGGTAACATTGGTTTATGACATTATATAAACTTCAGGTGTACGTCATTATATTTTGATTTCTGTGTAGATTACATCATGTTCCCACCCAAAGACTAATTACCATCCATCACTGTACGCAAATGCCTAATCACCTCTTTGACCCTCCTCCCTCCCCGCTTCTCCTCTGGTATGCACCAATCCAATCTCTGTCCCTGCAAAGCGAGGAATCTAGGTGGATCAGTAGAGCATCCCCTACAGAATCACTGTTGTAGTCACTAGGAATACATATTTTTTCAGGTGAAAGAAAACAAACAAATAACTGTTTTAAAAAATTCATCATCTCTTAACTTCTATTAACTGACTCACCATTTTAACCTATGAGCTCTTTTCCCTCAGTTAAACATTCATCATCATAGCCAGGAAGGGCAAGGTTATGTTGTAGTGAGATCTTAACCTGTAGTAAAAATTAAATCTCAGTGGCTTAGCTCAATATAGGGGACTCAATTCCACAGTCATTAAAGGCACTTAGGTTATGGAGTTTCCAACATCTTACACACCATCACCTCAGCAATGCCTTCCAGGCTGGCAGAGCAGGGGAAGACAGTGCAGACAGAGCTTACACCCACTTTCAAGTTCCATTGGCTTCTACTAGTCACATGATTCCAACCTAACTGCAGAAGAGTCTGGGAAATGTATAGAAGCTTATGGAATATTGGTGAGTTGATATAATTGAAGGTAAGACCAAATGATCATGATTAGTAAGTTGTTCTCTAGTACACCTATATGCTTTTCTGCAAGACACATGCCTATTAAGACTCAGTACACCTATATGCTTTTCTGCAAGACACATGCCTATTAAGACTCAGTTCTTTTTGTTAGCAAACTTGTTTATAAAGGATGTATTTGTTATTTAAAATAAATCATTAATTAAAGATTACATTGCCCAATGAAATATGGATGCAAAAAATAGTTGTTTCTGGGGCTGGCCCAGTGGTGCAGGGGTTAAGTTCTTGCACTCCACTTCAGCAGCCCCGGGTTCACTGGCTTGGATCCCAGGGGCAGACCTACACACTGCTTGTCAAGCCATGCTGTGGTAGGCATCCCACATATAAAGTAGAGGAAGATGGGCATGGATGTTAGCTCAGAGCTAGTCTTTCTCAGCAAAAAGAGGAGGATTTGTGGCAGATGTTAACTCAGGGCTAATCTTCCTTTAAAAGAAAAAAAAGTTGTTTCTATGAAACTGTCACTGGAAGGAAGTGAAGAAGACTCTGATCCTCTCATTAAGAAGAAATCTTCCAGCATGGGGCCAGTGTGACAATGTTAACTGTAAGAATGTCCCAGCATATAGTCTATCACTCACCACTATAATAGGGTTTAAGTTTCAACTAGAAAAAAATCTGATCTCAATGTTTCCCTAAACTCTGAGTCTGGTTCAGTCTCCAGCCCTGCATCTTGCCTTTGCAGCATCAAAAGCACAGAGCTACATATAGAGACTGAGGGCTCCCTGGACACCCAGCACAAGTCCTCTCCATTTCCCCAAGGGTGTCACTCCTTCTTGATTCCTATGGTGAATGACAATGCCCACTCTGAGAAAATTGACAAAACAATCATTAAACCTCGGACCATTCAGCATCGTGTTCTGGGCAAATTCAGACTATGACCTGGGGAGCAGAATCCTGAGTGTCAGTGTCTGTCCTCACACTCATAGTGTCCCTGCCAGATGACCTTCAGTACAGCCTGAAGTGCAGGAGATGCAGGTCCCAAGGAAGTTGAATTCTCCATTATGACCTCATCCAGAAGAGGGAAGGACCTGCCATTGACTCTTCAGACCCAATGGGTGGGTGAGGGAGCAGGGACGAGAGATGCTTGCTGCTCAGGGGCATGGCCTTGCATAACCTCAGAGATAAGCTTCCAGCCACCTGTCTTTTTTTTGTTTTTGTTTTGTTTTGTTTTGTTTTCTTTTTTTTATTGAGCTGTTGATAGGTTGCAATCTTATGAAATTTCAATTGTACATTAATGTTTGTCAGTCATGTTGTAGGTGCACCACTTCACCCTTTGTGCCCACCCCCCACCCCACCTTTCCCCTGGTATCCACTAAACTGCTCTTAGTCCATAATTTTAAATTCCTCATATGAGTGGAGTCATACACAGATTATCTTTCTCTCGCTGGCTTATTTCACTTAACATAATTCTCTCAAGGTCCATCCATGTTATTGCAAATGGAATGATTTTGTTCTGTTTTGCAGCTGAGTAGTATTCCATTGTATATATGTACCACATCTTCTTTATCCATTTGTCTGTTGCTGGACACTTAGGTTGCTTCCACATCTTGGCTATTGTAAATAGTGCTGCAATAAACATTGGGGTGCATAGGACTTTTGGGATTGCTGACTTCAAGCTCTTTGGATAAATACCCAGTAGTGGGATGGCTGGATCGTATGGTAGTTCTATTTTTAATTTTTTGAGGAATCTCCATACTGTTTTCCATAGTGGCTGCACCAGTTTGCAGTCCCACCAGCAGTGTATGAGGGTTCCTTTTTCTCCACAACCTCTCCAACATTTGTTGCTATTAGTTTTAGATATTTTTGTCATTCTAACGGGTGTAAGGTGATATCTTAGTGTAGTTTTGATTTGCATTTCCCTGATGATCAGCGATGATGATCATCTTTTCATGTGCCTATTGGCCATCAGTATATCTTCTTTGGAGAAATGTCTGTTCATGTCTCCAGCCCATTTTTTGATTGGGTTGTTTGATGTTTTGTTGTTGAGTTGCGAGAGTTCTTTATATATTATGGATATTAAGCCTTTGTCAGATATATGACTTGCAAATATTTTTTCCCAGTTAGTGGGTTGTTTTTTTGTTTCAATCCTGTTTTTATTTGCCTTGAAGAAGCTCTTTAATCTGATGAAGTCTCATTTGTTTATTCTTTCTATTGTTTCCCTTCTCTGAGAAGGCATGGTGTCCAAAAAGATCCTTTTAATACTGATGTCAAAGAGTGTACTGCCTACGTTTTCTTCCAGAAGCCTTATGGTTTCAGGTCTCACCTTTAGGTCTTTGATCCATTTTGAGTTTATTTTGGTGAATGGTGAAAAAGAATGGTCAATTTTCATTCTTTTACATGTGGCTTTCCAGTTTTCCCAGCACCATTTGTTGAAAAGACTTTCTTTTCTCCATTGTATGCCCTCAGCTCCTTTGTCAAAGATAAGCTGTCCATAGATGTGTGGCTTTATTTCTGGGCTTTCAATTCTGTTCCATTGATCTGTGCACCTGTTTTTGTACCAGTACCATGCTGTTTTGCTTACTGTAGCTTTGTAGTATGTTTTGAAGTCAGGGATTGTGATGCCTCCCGTTTTGTTCTTTTTTCTCAGGATTGCTTTAGAAATTCGGGGTCTTTTGTTGCCCCATATGAATTTTAGGATTCTTTGTTCTAATTCTGTAAAGAATGTCATTGGGATTCTGATTGGGATGGTGTTGAATCTGTAGATAGCTTTAGGTAAAACGGACATTTTAACTATGTTTATTCTTCCAATCCATGTACATGGAATGTCTTTCCATCTCCTTATGTCGTCATCCAATTCTCTCAGAAAGGCCTTGTAATTTTCATTATATAGGTCCTTCACTTCCTTAGTTAAATTTACCCCAAGGTATTTTATTCTTTTTGTTGCGATTGTGAATGGTATTGTATTCTTGAGTTCTTTTTCTGGTGGTTCATTACTGGAGTATAGAAATGCTACAGATTTATGCAAATTGATTTTATACCCTGCAACTTTGCTGTAGTTATTGATTACTTCTAACAGTTTTCCAATGGATTCTTTGGGGTTTTCTATATATAAGGTCATGTCATCTGCAAACAGAGAGAGTTTCACTTCTTCCCTCCCTATTTGGATTCCTTTTATTCCTTTTTCTTGCCTGATTGCTCTGGCCAAAACCTCCAGTACTATGTTAAATAAGAGTGGTGATAGAGGGCATACTTGTCTTGTTCCTGTTTTCAGGGGGATGGGGTTCAGTTTTTGCCCATTGAGTATGATGTTGGCTATGGGTTTGTCGTATATGGCCTTTATTTTGTTGAGGCAGTTTCCTTCTATGCCCATTTTGTTCAGAGTTTTTATCATAAATGGCTGTTGGATCTTGTCAAATGCCTTCTCTGCATCTATTGAGATGATCATGTGGTTTTTATTCCTCAGTTTGTTGATGTGGTGTATCACGTTGATTGATTTGCGGATGTTGAACCATCCCTGTGTCCCTGGTATGAATCCCACCTGATCCTGATGTATGATTCTTTTGATGAATTGCTGAATTCTGGTTGCCAAAATTTTGTTTAGAATTTTTGCATCTATGTTCATCAGTGATATTGGCCTGTAGTTCTCTTTTTTCGTGGTGTCCTTGTCAGGCTTTAGTATCAGCATGATGTTGGCCTCATAGAATGTGTTAGGAAGTGTTCCATCTTCCCTAATTTTTTGGAATAGCTTGAAAAGGATAGGTATTAAATCCTCTCTGAAAGTTTGGTAGAATTCCCCAGGAAAGCCATCTGGTCCTGGGGTTTTATTCTTTGGGATGTTTTTGATTGCTGTTTCAATCTCTTTCCTTGTGATTGGTCTGTTCAAATTGTCTGCCTCTTCTTGAGTGAGCTTTGGGAGATTGTAGGAGTCCAAGAATTTATCCATTTCCTCTAGGTTATCCATTCTGTTGGCATATAGTTTTTTGTAGTATTCTCTTATAATCTGTTGTATTTCTGCAGAGTCTGTTGTTATTTCTCCTCGCTCATTTCTGATTTTGTTTATTTGAGCTTTCTCCTTTTTTTTCTTTGTAAGTCTGGCTAGTGGTTTGTCAATTTTATTTATCTTCTCAAAAAACCAGCTCTTTGTCTCATTGATCCTTTCTACTGCCTTTTTCGTTTCAATAGTATTTATTTCTGCTCTGATTTTTATTATTTCTCTCCTTCTGCTGACTTTGGGCTTCATTTGTTCTTTTTTCTCTAGTTCAGTTAGGTGTGGTTTAAGATTGCTTATTTGGAATTTTTCTTGTTTGTTAAGATGTGCCTGTATTGCGATGAATTTTCCTCTTAATACAGCTTTTGCTGTATCCCATATGAGTTGGTATGGCATGCTATCATTTTCATTTGTTTCCAGGTATTTTTTTATTTCTTCTTTAATTTCTTCAATGATCCATTGCTTGTTCAGCAGTGTGTTGTTCAGTCTCCACATCTTTGTGCCTTTCTCAGCTTTTTTCTTGTAATTAATTTCTAGCCTTATAGCACTATGATTGGAGAAGATGCTTGTTATTATTTCAATTTTTTTTAAATTTGTAGAGGCTTGCCTTGTTTCCCAACATATGGTCTATCCTAGAGAATGTTCCATGTGCACTTGAGAAGAATGTGTATTCAGCTCTTTCAGGGTGGAGTGATCTATATATGTCTATTAAGTCCAATTGTTTTAGTTTTTCATTCAGCTCCACTATTTCCTTGTTGATTTTCTGTCTGGATGATCTGTCCATTGATGTGAGTGGGGTGTTGAGGTCCCCTACTATTATTGTGTTGTTTTTAATATCTTCCTTTAGGTCTGTTAATAGTTGCTTTATGAAACTTGGTGCTCCTGTGTTGGGTTCATAGATATTTATAAGCGTTATTTCTTCTTGATGAAGTGTTCCTTTGATCATTATCTATTGTCCCTCTGTGTCTCTCTTTACCTGTCTTATTTTGAAATCCACTTGGTCTGATATGAGAATTGCAACACCTGCCTTTTTTTCCTTGCTATTTGCTTGAAGTATTGTCCTCCACCCCTTCACCCTGAGTCTGTGTTTGTCCTTGGGGCTGAGGTGTGTTTCCTGGAGGCAACAAATTGTTGGATCCTGTTCTTTAATCCATTTTGCCACTCTGTGTCTTTTTATTGGAGAGTTCAATCCGTTCACATTGAGAGTGATTATTGATGCATGTGGACTTAATGCTGTCAATCTGTCACTCATTATCTTGTTTTCCTGTGTTTCTTTTCCTGTGTGCTTTAGACTACCCATTTAATACTGCAATTTCTTATGCTGGGTTTCTTAGATTTTTGCTTATTTATGATTTGCGACTCTGTTCTGTACTTTATTTTAGTGTCTACCTTGAAGTTTGTATTTAGAATCTCGTGTATAATATAGTCTATTCTCTGGTGGTCTCTTACCTACTTGACCAATACTGATTTAGACCCTTTGCTCTTCCCCTCCTAAATAATTATTTTCATTTTTTATTCCAACTCGTCTTATTCATTTGTAGTTAGAGTGCTAAGATCGCCCTTGTTTTGGTAGTTTCCTTACCTTTACCCTAATGCTATAATTGAATATTTGCTATCCTGTTCTGGTTCTGTCTATCGGTCTCCCTAGTCTGTGGATTGTGTCCCCTTTCTCCCTTTTTTCTTTTTTCAAGTATGAGAGCCTTCTTGAGGATTTCTTGTAATCGAGGGCTTTTAGTTACAAATTCCCTTAACTTTTGTTTGTCTGGAAAAGATTTAATTTCTCCCTCATATCTGAAGGAAATTCTTGCTGGATAGAGTATTCTTGGCTGAAGGTTTTTATCCTTTAAAGCTTTGAATATATCACTCCATTCTCTCCTAGCTTGTAGGGTTTCTGTAGAGAAATCCACTGACAGTCTGATAGGGGCTCCTTTATAGGTTATTCTCTTTTTTTTCCTTACTTCCCTGAGTATTCTCTCCTTATCATTCCTATTTGCCAACTTTACTACTATATGCCTTGCAGTAGGTCTTTTTACATTGACAAATCTAGGAGAGAGACCTAAAACCCTCCTCTACACACATTTCTCCATTGATCCCTAGATTTGGGAAGTCCTCTTCAATAATTTCGTTAAGCACACTTTCTGCTCCATTTTCCTTTTCCATATTCTCGGGAATTCCTATGATCCTTATGTTCTTACTCCTCATTGAATCCATTATCTCTCGGAGATTTTCCTCATTTTTTTAAATTCTTAGTTCTCTTTCTTCCTCTGTCTGGCGCCATTCAGCCTGTCTGTCCTCGATTATGCTAATTTTCTCCTCTATGTTGTCTACACGGGCATTCAGGGAATCCGTATTCTGTTTTATCTGGTCCATTGTGTTTTTCATCTCAAGTAATTCTGTTTGATTCTTCTTTATGATTTCAATCTCTTTTGTGAAGTAACTCCAGAACTCAGCTTGTTTCTCTATCTTTCTCTCTACCTCATTGAGTTTTTTGATTATAGCTGCTCTGAATTCATTATCACTTAGTTTACCTAATTCCAAGTCCTCAGGACTTAATTCTGTGTTTTTATTGTTTTCCTTCTGGTCTGGGGCTTTTATAAATTGCTGGATGGTAGAGGAGCGGTTTTTTCTCATGGTGGTAGAATTCAGTTGCAGTTACAGCCTGTCACCACTAGATAGGGGTCGAGAGCGGCGTGTTATGAGCTCTCCACCTTGGGGCAAGATGGCTGCGCCCACTGGCTTTGCTGGGGGGGAGGGGCTGTTACTCACACGCGCCGGTCTGGGTTCAGATCAGTTCTGTTCTCTGGTCTCCCAAGGCCCTTGATTTATAGGGTCCCCACGGACGGAAGCTTTCCCTCCGTCAGTGAGTCTCCACTGAATCAGCGGCAGGAGTCCTGGATGATCCCCAAGTCACGCGGCCCCTCCCCCACTCCTTCCCGACCTGTGCCACAATGATCACAGACTCTAGGGGAGGGAGCGATGTTCTCTCCTACCGTTCCAGCACCTCCGAAGGTGTAAAGCAAGGTTTATGATCTCCGCCTTCTTGGTATTGTAGGTCTCTAACAAGCTGGCATTATGTTTATTCTCTGAAATTCAGTTCTTCCAATCTTTTGTTGTATTTTGGAGGGGAGAGAATCCTGGGTCAGCTCACCCCTCCATTTTGTTCCGCCCCCTGAAATACCAGCCACCTGTCTTAATGATAAAACCCAGAGACTAAGATGGAGACCAGCTTTCAGGACTGGGCGCACATCTAAGGTGCCACAGTGTGTAGCAATCTCCCTAACACCTGGGGAGAGAACGTCATCAATAATCAACAGGGGAGCTCTGTCATCTGAGAATTCCAGCTCAGCAGTGCAATCTGGTGGCTGTGCCAGAGACAAAGGACGGGATGAAAGTGAGCTGGCACCCCCCCAAGGAGGGACCCTAGAACCAGAGAGAGCTCTGCCATTTGTCTTGTGGAATCCACAAGAAACAAACTGCCCCTTACACCACTCCCACTATGACAGAGATCTGGAGGCTGGGATGTTCCATGTGGCAGGAGTAGACATCTCCACACTAGGAAGTCATTTCCAACAACACAAGGATCTGGAAAATCCAGTTCCTGTTCCTATTAAGTGTGATGAGCACGATGCTGGTGTCTGCATCCCACATGCGTGATGATGTTTTTGAGAGGTGTGCATGTTAACTAGGCTGGACCAATCAAAATCTTTCCTAAAATGGTTAAAACTTTGGTAGACACTCTAGAAAAACACAACACATGCACAAACACACACACACAAAGAAACAGAGATGAGATAAAATGTGATGAGAGTGATGTAGAAAATAGAGAGAAATGCAAAAAGAAACACAGAGAGATGAAGATAAATAGCGACAAAGGCACAGATATAGAAAAATGAGAGAGGCAGCAATGCAGTGAAAGATACCTAACAAGGGAGAAAGAGATCAAGATGCAGAGAGACACACTGAAAAAAGTATACAGGGACAAAGAGAGACACAGAGAAAGAGAGAAAGGTGTACAGATAGAGATATAACAGAAAAAGAAGAGAGAGATGAAGATTTCATTGATTATCTGGACCCAATCACTTTTGAAATCAACTTGACCCCAGTCTTCCTTGTAAGATGAACAAAATAAATTTGTGTTGGATTTCTATCATTTAAAACCCCAAACAGTACTTTTATTGCTGATTATACTTCTTCAAAAATAAAAATTGACCTCGATCAGTGTGACTTGACAAGATATATTTGGAATATCAGTGACCAGGGGTCACTATATTGGTCTGCAAAAATCCCACCATGCTTACTTACACAATACTTACCAAACTAGAGGAGAGGCTGGCACATCCTAAGGCCACTGCACTAAACATGGATCCTAAAGAACCATGAAGGATGTGACAATTGAATTGATTTTCTATCTCCTCTGCCCATCCTTACACGGCACCCCACGATGATTCTAGTCTCCTTTCAAGGAACATCCCTTCCTTCTGGTCCAAGGTTGGCTAGGTCACCTCAAAATATGTTCCTTCATTCTACAGTGGTTTCCTACCTCTGCTCATTTAAGAAGGTTCAGGATACAGATAACTCATAATCATGTTTAATTATGATAAAATCTCTATAGTCAGGTAAATGGTTTCAATGTGCTTCTCTTGAACAGTCTGAGGGAGAGAATGGAAACAGAAAAACTCTTTGAGGTCTGGGTAGATGCAGCTGGCAGCACACAGGCAGCGGCTCCAGGGTCAAACCAGGAAGCAGTGTCATAGTAAGACCCTCAGGGTGGGGGTCACAGGAAGTGACCTGGTGACTTTGTCAGCATCACTGTAGGACTCTGATCTCAGAGAGGGACACACTGATAGACAGCTGGGAATACTGAGCAAGGATAAGCAGGCATTACAGATGAACAAAAACCAATCTCAAAGTATTCTCAGGAGTCAGTGCAGGAGCCCTGTATGAGAGAAGGAGAGTGATCAGCACAGGGCACCCTCTACCCTCCCTTTGGAGCTCCTACAGCATCAGACAGAGAATGCTGAGTTCCAGAGCGTATCATCATCACCTCCCCCAATATCTGCGTAAAGGTGAAATCAGCAAAAGAGGACACAGCACTTCAGCTCAATGTAGATGTGTGGGAGGTGGGGCATCAACTGTTATCCTTCTGGGAAACAAGATTTCACTCTCTTTAAGAAATAAGGTAACTCACTTTCTTTCCATCACTAGTAGCCTCTTTCAGTCACTTATAAATGCCCACTGGCAGTAGTCACCAACATGAGGCACAACGTGGGCATTATTCTGGTGTTTAACACCCAAGAAAAGGCTCTGGCTCCAAGTTTCACAGAAAGATGCCACGCAAGTTATGGCCTGGTTCTGGGGAGAAACCTCGGGAGCTTCCTACAGAAACTGGACAAACTTCTCCCCTAACCTGATGCCAGTAGCAGGGAACAGGCCATGAACCAAAACCATTGTGCCCAGTACACTCACTTCAGCCCTTCCCTCTTACTTGTCCCCATGACCCCCAGTGAAGCCAAGTAGAAATAGTACCTGCTGGTGGAGGCCCACGAGGTCCTACAAAGGAAGTTACACAGAGAAAGTTCTCATTACACAAACAGCCTGTCCCTCACTCACCCCAAAGGGAAATGAGATGCACAACTTCACTGGAAATTTATTTCCTCCCTACCTATCAACCACAAGACTTTAACCACCCTAAGCTAAAATTCCCCAAAATGAATGAAACTGTCCCTAGAAGGAAGGGAAGCCCATGCTCTGACCCTTTTAAAGGAAGAAGAGAGCCAGTGAGATGTGATGAACTGGAAGGAAGTCCTAGAATAAACTCCACCTGTTACCAGATTCCAAATCAGATTCCAGTGTCTCCCCCTACGTTGCACCTTCCACCAGCCCAGCCTCCTTTTTACAAGGTCAGGAAGAAAGAGCTACAGCCAGAGGCCGAGTCCCCCCTAGTCTCAGTCACAGCTGATATTCCCCATTTCCCCACAGTGCCTTACCCTTCTGGCTCCTGTGACGGATGATAAGGCCTAGCCCCAGGAAGATCAGCCCCAGCACGAAGCCCCCGATTCCGCTCAGCATCTTGCTCTGGGCAGATTCAGACTGTGCCCCTGGGGAGCAGAACCTGAGTGTCAGCATTTCTCCCCACCCTCCACAAGGTCCCTTTGGGAAGTCTGAAGTCCAGTCTGAGCTACAGGAGGTGGAGGTGCCAGGAGAACCTAGTTCTCCATTCTGACTACCCCTAGTGAAGAGATCAGCCAATAGATCCTTGGACACAGTGGGTGGATGAGAGAAAGGGGGTAAGCAGATACCTGCTCCTCAGGACACATCTTTAACCCTAGACTGTAGGATCCCAGTCACCAGTGATAATAGTCAATCCTTCAGCTGTATCAGTGCTGGGTTCTGGGGCCATGGTGTGTTAAGTGACCTCCCTAGTATCTGGAAAGGCAATGAGATCAGGTTTCTTCTGATGCCCTTGCTATGGGGCAAGAGGCGCTCTAGTTTCCTGTGATCCCCAGCTCAGTAGTGATGTTGGGGATAAGGGATGAGATGGGATGCAGAGGAAGCTCTGTCTGTCCTCTGTTTTGTGAGGCCCACGGTGAAAGGAAACAAACTGCCCCTTACGCCACTCCACTGTGATGGGGCTCTGGAAGCTGGGGTGCTCCACGTGGCAGGTGTAGACATCTCCTCTCTGGGGAGTCATTTCCAGCATCACGAGGATCTGGAAGGTCCAGTCCCCGTTCCTAATAAGGGGAGTGGACACAACACCAGCTGTCTCCTCCTGGTCATTCCGGAACCACCGAACTTTGATCTGGCCTGGATAGAAGTCTGTCACCGAGCAGACCAGCAGGTTGTGGTGGTTTAGAGCCTCTGTCCTGGATGGGGAGACGGTCACTGTAGGTTCCACTGAGGGGAGGAAAAGATAGGAAAAGATGTAGTGAGATGTGAGACCACACAGCAAGTCTCCCCATGAGGAGAGTCCTCCTTGGTACCAGAGTATAGATCCCTGGACTCCAAGTCTTGGGTTAGGATCTGAGCGTGGCCACTTTATTAGTCTGAATAAACACATTAGTCAGTTTACTTTTCAGTCTCAAGAGATAATCGTAATCATTCTGTGGGAGTTATTCTGTTGATAATAACTGATAAAAATGAAGCACTTTAATAATATAAATTGCTATATTATACAGGGCACTATTCATAAAATTTTAAAAATAAAAATAAACCTGGACTTCTTTTCCCCCACACCTATTGAAGGTGACCATCAGGATTAGCTCTAGTGACTCATGGTAAGACAGTGACACTGTTTTTGTTAGTCCCAGTGCTCCCCACAGAGGAAAAAATACAGTGATCAGCTATATGGACTTACAAAATCTGTTTATCTTAAACAGACTGAGAGTAAAAACATAGGGCACACATTCAAGAGAAAAACGTTAGAATAATTTTTATGAAAAAGAACTGAAATAGCAAAAATATAAGTACTTGCTGGCATTAGGAAGTAGGTCAGGAAGCAAGAGAGTGTAAAGTTAGCTAAAAGTTATGTGAACTTGATAGATAACACTGCAGTCAGACTAGGGATTAATCAGTGACTTTTTGATCCCCTGAAAGTATGATTTTGTCCCATTAACATTCAAAATAGGCAGGAACAGACTCATATTGCTGTTTCTGGTCATAATAGGCTTGAACAAGGCTTTGTTTCCATTAGAATTTACATACACACATAGTAAAGAACATAAGGACTGTCTTGTGTTTTGAGGAGGCTTCAGGACCTGGTGAGTAATTGAGGCTGATTACTTAAAGTGTTTAGTATGTATCAATATAAGCATATTAAAGTGGTGATGCTAATCCCTAACACACAAAGTAGTTGTGAAATTAAAAGGCAAAACATAGATGGTGTTTGTAAGTTAATTGTCTAGAAGGAGGAGCTCATTAAATGGGCACGATCAACTTTCAAAATGTCTATCCCTGAAGTGGATGGTTGTGCTGGGCAGAGAGGGGCAGGAGGAAGGAGGATTGGCAGGATCTAGGCCAAAAGAAACCTGAAAAAATGTTTATTCAATAATTTAATAGCATTAATTTACTCCAAAACTTCAGCTCTTTCTATTGCGCCATTTGTTGAGCTTTTCTAAGAAATTAAAATTCTGTCTTACGATACCATTCAAGTGTTTTCCTTTTTAGCAAACAGTTTTCCTCAGACTTTGCATTCACAAATTCTTTTTTTTTTTTTTTAAAGATTGGCACCTGAGCTAACAACTGTGGCCAATCTTTTTTTTTTTTTTCTTTTTTCTGCTGTATCTCCCCAAATCCCCCCGGTACACAGTTGTATATCTTAGTTGCAGGTCCTTCTAGTTGTGGCATATGGGACACCACCTCAATGTGGCCTGACGAGCGGTGCCATGTCCACACCCAGGACCGGAACCAGGGAAACCCTGGGCCGCCACAGCAGAGCGCGGGAACTTAACCACTCAGCCACGGGGCCGCCCTGCATTCACAAATTCTGCTAAGATCCAAATCAGTAACAGTTTATTTTACTTTATTCATTTATTTTTATTTTTTGAGGAAGATTAGCCATGAGCTAACATCGGCCACCAATCCTCCTCATTTTTCTGAGGAAGACTGGCCCTGAGCTACCATCCGTGTCCATTTTCCTCTACTTTACATGTGGACGGCTGCCTACGCATGGCTTGCCAAGCGGTGCCATGTCCGCACCCAGGAGCCGAACTGGCGAACCCTAGGCCCTCAAGCGCTGGAACTTAACCGTTTGGCCACCCCACGGCCCCAAAAAGAGTTTATTTTAAAGCATTAGGCAAAATAGTAAAGAATAATCCATAAAGTCAGTGTTTAAGGTTCTACTAACCCTTCTGTTTTCTTTCCAGTCTAAGTGGATGGGCGGCTGAGTACATTTATTCAATAATTTCTCAAAGTTTTACGGACCTCACACTGAGCCAGTCAGTGTGTCAGGTACTAGACACACAACGATAAATAAGCCAGTCTCTTGCCTGAAGGAGGCCCAGGACTAGTGACAGCCGTTTAAGAAAATATAATTAAGATGAATAATAATATGAAACCAAAAAGTCAAAATATAATACGTCACTACTCTAATATATTACGACATGTACAAGGTGCCCTGGTATAGCTGCGGAGCAGCCCTAAGGCCACTAGGCACAACCCCTTAAGCTTCACAGCCTCGGAAGCTCTGCACAAGGGCCTTGCAGGGAGACCCCACGGCAGGACACTGGGCGGGGAAGAGGGCGGGCACTCTGCTCAGGGCGCTGCTTAGGCGAAGGTGAAGAACGAGGAGGCAAACATACCCGGAGAATGAGGCCGGGATGTGCAGAAAGAAGAGCAGAGGAAGCAGGCTCACACTGAGCACACCTGACCAGTTTCTGTGGGGAACGTTCCAAAGCTGCGGACGTCCCTCCCCCATCTGCCCTCGGCCCCGCCCCTCCGCCGCGGGACGCTCCCGCCTCCATGTCCCTTCCGTGGGTCCGAGGCTCGGGCCCCAGAGGCCGCCCCGCCCTCCCCGCGCGGAGGTGGCCGGGCCGAGGGTGGCCCCGCGGAGGGCGGGCGGCCGGCGCTCACCTCGGCGCTGCAAGGTTGTGCGGACCTCCGACTGGTAGTTGTGTCTGCACACCGTGTCCAGCTCGGCCCGCACCCGCTCCAGTTCGTCCTTCTGCCCGTTCCAGTACTCGGCGTCCGGCCGCCCCAGCTCGGTCACCGCCCGGTACTCCCCCACGTCGCTGTCGAAGCGCACGAACTCCTCCTGGTTGTAGATGTATCTGGTCACGTACCGCACGTGCTCCGTCCCGTTGGTGAAGTAGCACTGGCACTTAAACTGGAACAGGAAATCCTCTGCGGGGGATCACAGCCCGTCAGTCAGGCCGCAGCCCCGCAGCCCAACGCAGCAGCCGCTGTGCTGGCCGGCCTTCTGGGTCGCGGCCGGTTGTGCTGGAAAAACCTGAAAACCGGCCACGACCTCAGGTTCCCGCCCAGCGCGGCCCTGCGCCTCCCGCTCTGAACCAGGGATCCTCAGGCTGCTCTTCTCCAGGCTTGGCCCCCAAACCCTCTCCCCAGGGCTTCCGGGATTGCCTTCATTTAAGGAAAGAAGAGCCCTGTCTCTAGGGGCTAGCCCTGGGACCTGTGATCCCTGCCTGAGCCTGAGAACTGAGTAGAGAGGGCAGTCACGGTGATTTTACATTGATCTCTATAATTAGGGGAATCAGGACGTTCTCACATGAAGTCCCATTTTCCGTAGAACTCCTGGGAATCTCAGAAACAAACAAGTATTCACATAAGCAGGAGAGTTCAAGGGAAGGACGAGAAAGGTCTAGAATTAGGCTTGTCCTCCTGCTGACAAGCATATTCTCTTGGTCCCTGGCAAAGTACCTTCCTCCCCATACCGGGTTTACTCTGAGTTTCTTCCACCCTCACCCCACCGCAGGGTGAGGCTCTCTCACTTTTGTGTGGTTAGAAGGGACTCTGACCTCTCGAGTCCTAGAAAGGAACATTTTATTTATGGCTTTAGAATTAGATAAATTAGTTTCCAATTCAGCTATGCCAGTTAACAGCCTGGCCAGGTTACTTAACAGAGTATCTACATCTAAGTATAATTGTGTAAAAGTCATAATACCTAAATACCTACCTATAGTGTTAGGAAGATTGAGAAAGAATTTGTATAAAGATACTTATCCTGTGTCTGAAATGAATGGTTTCTCAATATGAATTATTTTTCCTTACATTCTTCTTCCTCCTAAATTTAGTCCACCATCAACTCAAGTCTCTGAATCCCACTCAAGTTACTGTTTGACCATAAATCAGTGGCACTTGGAGACTCCCTGTCTGTGGTCACCCAGTCAGCTTCACTCAAATATCAAGTTTGCCTCCACTCAGAATCAGGAGTGTAGAGTCCTTTCCTCAAATACTGAGACTATAGAGACCACTGCTGCCCTCCATTTCCCTGACCCAAGTCCCATAGTATTTAGGCCAGGCAAGGTCTTGGGGGACCCTGAAATGACAAATCCTGCTATGTTTTCTTTGGAGAAATTCGTATCTTCAAAAATGATGCCATGCTCACTTTATCCTGGACTAGTAGTAGATGCACACTTTGTCCCCTCCTCCGTATTATAATATCCCCAGGTTTGAACCTGTGGAAAGGGGATTGTCTTCACCTCATCATTAGAAGGTGGAAATGAGAATGTAACATACCGCTCTTTCCCACAGAAAGACTGTATTCTGAGATCATAGAATCCCCGACACCCCAGTCCAAGGTTCCCTCAGAGCCTGTTCCCCAGGGTGGTGGCTCTGGAGAGCAATTGCCGTGCTCTTACCTGGAGAATCTCTGCCCTCAGCCACTGGGGTGCTTAGCACCACCAGCATCACCATCACAGATGCTGTCCAAAGGCCTCTGGGGATCCGCAGAGCCATCTTCCCAGACGTAATGGAGAACAGAGGAAGATGTAATGGTGGTCAACACAGCTCGCACCTGGTGCATCTGATATACCCACTTCAGATAATAAAGACCTGTGAAGCTTCAATGCAGGATAGGATTGGAGAGTCCCTAGGAAAGGAACCAATCAGCACAGGAGCTGAAGGACCTCATCTATCTCTGGGCAGACATTTTTTATGAAGGTTCTCAGTCCACTGCCTGGCACTGTGTCTTCATCACGTTGCACTGGATGAACATTTGAGAGGAAGATTTTCTCTCGGATATAGAAGATCTGAAGATTGAATGCCTTAGAGGTTTAAAAAACCAAAAAAAAAAAAAAAGATTCAAGAGTAGACATCTTTGTGATATTTATTTAAAACGTATTGTTCTTATACTTGGGATTTTTTTGTAGGGGAAGTAAATGGGGATGATATTACAGGGAAGAGAAAATTATTGTCACAGAGATGTTCACTTCTATTATCTTAGACGCTCTAAGGAGGCTTAAGTTGTGGTGGGAGGAGCAGAGTTAGAAGGAAATGGGTTGGAGCTTCGGTTCTACCACTGATGTGCTTCATGAGGGTCTACAAATGACTGAACCTCTTTTTGCCTCTGGCTTCTCTTTGTAAAATGTGATCATGTTTCATGCATTTTACATCTAGATCTTCATACATATATAAATTTAAGAGTATTATGACTTCTTTAATATTACAAAATTTTCCTCAGCTGCTATGTGTAACTGCTAGGAATATCAGGTTAATATGTGCAGCAAGAAAACAAGCAAAAAAATCTACACCCAGATCTGCTGGCAGTGATTCTTCATTATGTGAGAATCTATTGCATTGGTACTCTGAATCAAAGTATTTGAAAAGTTAAGTCAACTTTTCTCCTATAAGCTCTTCAGCTGCTTAAATCCTCCCTGACCATGAAACAGGCTCATCTGATGTCAGCAAAGGCACAATCCACAAACACACACAGCATTGGGACACAGTCACTTTTAGTTTCAAGGACAGGGAGCAAAAGATGTGCAGAAGCATTTCCTGGGACCTGAATGTTGTTAATGAGGGAGCAGATGTTTAGAGTTATAGATTGTACTGTACTAGTCCTGAGCGTCAAACTCCTAATGGCAGAAGTATTGATGTATTTTTCTTAATAAATATATTCTTTATCAGACTCCTCTCGTTCATGACTGGGGGCAGTAGTAAATGGTTGTAAAGCAATTAGAACAGTGCCTGGCAAACATTCATAAACAAGACAATAAGTATCTCCCTCTCTTCTTCTCTCCCTCCCTTTGTCTCTCTTCCCCGTATTTTGTGGCCTCCTTTTAAAAGAGATGACAGGATCTAAAGGAGAATATAGGGAGTTTTCCAGGTAAAAAGAAATAGGGAAGGGGAAACAACAAGTTTCCATTAGTGGCACATGGAGGCAGTGAGTTACTCCAATATTCTGTATGAGGTGCATAGTTCCAGATCACCTGAGACTGGAATATCTGCAGCTGGGCTTCCACCAGCAGTGGTGCATCAGGATCAGGGTAACTCCGGAATAGGGAGGCTTTCCACAGTGAGGTGGTAGTGTAAAGGAGGATCATCAAACTCAGACCTGGAATAGGGTTGAGGGGCCGGGAAGAATGGCCAGACAGGGACTTTACAGATACCTTAGTTCAGTTCCCTTAGCCCCACCTCAGGGTCCCTCAGAATAACAGAGGCCTCTGGCCCATGACCTCCCTCCTGTCCAAAGGGGGAAATTCCCTCAGTTGTGTTCCAGGGCTGTGCAGTGGAGGCTGCGTCAGACCTGGGGATTTCCCAGCCTCACAGGCCTTTTCACACAGACTTTTCAACTAGCAACAGAAGTGTCACCTTAGAATCGTTTTTCTGATTAGCTAAAACCTCATCTGAAAGGCTCTGGTTTGGACTTCTGCCAGCTGTTTCCTCTGACCCTGTCAACCCTCCCTACATTTTCTAGAACTCTCTGCGCTGCCCACATCCGTACTGCATTACTCAGGGCAGAGACTGCAGGCCTCTTCTGAGAGAAAGGCAACTCACCTGAATCACCCCACCTGGCCCCTGTGGAGACAGGGCACTTAGAATGAGGGCAGTTGTGCCCATGTGGGCAGACAATGGGTTAAAAAACGGTCATTGATATGGGTCAAGGTTATAGTAAAGAAACTTCCCCAGGGGACATCCTCTGTTCCCTCAGGGTGGAAAATAAAAGTTGTGGACTTCTTCCTTGTGGAAATTCAGGGAGAAAGCATCTGCTCTGGTCAGAATCCCTTAGGATCTGTGCTTGATCAGTGGGGTCAACTGTGAACATAATAATCATCTTGTCACCAGAAGGGCCATCCAGGAACCTATTCTGCATTCACTTCAGGAATCAAGAAACATGGTGTATTCTGAAGGGTTCTGTGGCCTCTTTAATGCCAGTAGTAATATAATTAGAAATGATGCCCCAAGAATATTATTTCCCTTTAATAAAAATTTATCAAGCATTTATCCCTAAATTTTTCTAAATCTTTGTGAAGCTACTTACATGTGTCCCCTGTATCAACCCTTAGGTAACAAGTTATATGAATTCTTCACGACACATATAAAGTAGGTCCTTTCTCTTTGCACAAAGTTGTCTCTTTAAAATCACATCTTAGAGAATCTGAAGAAAGAGTTAAACTAGTAGCAGAGTGACTACGGATAAGTCATTTCAGCTCTGAAAGACTTAGTTTTGCCTCATCTGGGAGAAAGAAAACACACCTCAGAGGACCACTGTCGTGAACACAGACATAATTTGTAAAAGTCTTCTGCAATCTGTGGTGAGCGACATATGCATTAGTTTTTAATATAATAGTAGTGAGTTCATTTTCTTTGTAATGTTGTTAACAAAGACAAAAGAGTCTTCTTGTTATTTCTCATCTCTGTTCGGATGATGGAGTCATTACGGTTTCGAATCCCTTCCTCTTACCTCATCATTATGGAGAGAAAGAGCAGGGAGAGCACAATTAGTTGTATTTGATCATGAATCCACTGCATTTTCCCTGTCTGAAGTGACACAACTACCCCTGCACAGAACTGCGATTTTACCTATAATTTCAGATCTCAGAACCTGGTCTTCCTCTCAATGGGCTCACAAGTGTGGAAACTTGAGTGCAAGACACAGAGTCTCAATACAAACCGATGAAAGAAGAAGTACATACAGCCTTGTGAGCTACGTAGAGGGTTATGCCAGAGAGTCTAGGATGATATTTCACCCATCTTGATTTAATTTAGAGTAAGAAGGACTGGCCATTCCTCATTGTATCTTCTGAAAAATGTCTGAAAGCCTGTCCTGTGTCACAGCCCAAGTGTCCTGCATTTCTTGCCCTCATGATCCCTGTGTCAGAGCTCTGACACACCAATGTGGTTTTGTTTTCAGTAGTTTGGTTTCCCTTCCCGAAAACCCAACAGATCTCAGACGGGGAGCAGGGGTACCTAGTATCTTTTACACATGTACAGGATTAAGGTCCTGGGTTTCAATGATGAAAATACATGGATCCTGCCTTTAGATGTTCACGTATTGGAGGGGAAACATATATGGGAAAAAAATAAAAGGAACAAAAGTTTGCAACAGCCACTAAAGGAAATGTCAAATACTGTTGACTAAAGACAAGACTGAATAGTGTTGAAGGTTCAGGAGACTCTTAAAACTATAGATTGATATTCAGTTTTCTTTTCTCTTGTAATGGGTTGGTGACATAGAACTACAAGGTGATTATTATTTGTGTATTAATTCATGAATAATAATTTTTCAAGATAAGGAGGATGGGGAGTTGATGGTGTGGAGGTATGAGAGAGTTGAAAGACAGGCTTTCCAATTGCAATTCTCAGAGGAGGTGAGGGCTCAGCAGATAAAAGACTATGTTCATTCCAGGCATAAACACTTACCTGAGTGCAGACAGACAGGACTAGACAGACTGGGTGGGGGGAGGGGAGTTTGTCAATCACAGCTTGTGGTTTGGTATGTTTAGGGGGTGGGATTTAGGTGTCCCAGTCTTTGTGGGGTTTGACAAGAGCATCATTACAAGTTTCCTAGGTTTTCTTCACAGTATGACAAGAAAAAATAAAGGGAATTTAAGCAGAGGAGTGTTATTATCTCCATTTTCATTCATAAATCCACCTTAGCAGCAGTGTGGAGGGGACTTTTCAGAGGGTCTGTAGATTACTTTACGAGATTAAAAAAGAGTCCCAGTCAATTTATTGAACCCAGTCAACCAAAAGCCAGTTTGCTGAGGAACCAATTTGGCAAAATTATTAATGATCCCAAATTCATTTCTTTTTATTTCTAAAGTTTGCATCAATTCATATTTGACAGTTTGGAAGTATACTAGAAGACTGTGAATCATAGACTCTGAGTTTCTGGGACCCTCTTGCTCTCTCATGGGCCCCATTCTCCTGCTCTCTGGGACTCCACTCCATCCTTCTGCCAACAAACAGGCCCCAGTTTCCACAAAGCTTTATAACAAATGCGTTTATAAAGACAAAATGAAAACTAGCCAATTACACTTGACAGACGACTCAGATGTTGTTTAAAATGCTTTTAATATAAATTGGAATAAACATTTTAAGCAGTTAAAAATATGTTTTGGTTGAATTTGTTAAATTTTATGAATTGATCCTTCAGAGAAATTAGCAAAAAAGCCCTTAAAATGCTAATGTTTATAAAATAAAATATAACTTTTAAAAGGATTTGATACCAATATAAATATAAACTGAAAATTTTCTATCTGGAATGCTGATATTTTTGTAATGTTCACTAGAGCAGTAATGAATAAATTCAATAAAACTATTCCTCAAGGAGAAATCGACAAATCCACAATTCTAGCTGAAGACTTCAACACCCCTCTCTCAACAATTGATATAACTAGATGGAAAAGCAGCAAAATGTGAAAGAACTTTTTGCCCTCAACTAACAAGATCTAATCAACACTTATAACACTCCACGTAAGAAAAGCAGCAGACACATTCTTTTCAAATGCTCATGGAACATATACCAAGATAGACCATATCTTGGCCTATGAAACAAACCTAAAAACATTTCAAAGAATTGAAATCATACAGAGTGTGTTCTTTCACCACAATGAAATCAAATAAGAAATAAGCAACAGGAAAATCTCTAAACAGTTAGAAACTAAACAACACATCTCTATATAACCCAAGGATCAAAAGGAAATCTCAAGATAAATCAAAAAAATGAACTGACTGCAAAAGAAAACATAATATATCAAAATTTGTGGAATGCAGCTAAAGCAGGGAAATTTGTAGCACTAAGTACTTAAGTTAGACAATCAAATCTATAATCTAAACTCCTTTCTAAAGAAATAGATGTCATGTCTAGACAAAAGAACAAAATAAATCCAAAGCAAGAAAAGTGAAGGAAATAATAAAGGTAATAGCAGAAATCAATGAAACTGGAAATAAAAAACAATAAAGAAAATCAATAAAACAAAAACTGGTTCTTTGAAAATATTGATAAAATTGACAAACTTCTAGCAAGACTGACAAGGAAAAAAAGAGAGAAAACTTATATCTGTTAGGAGTGGAACAGATGATGTCACTACAGACTGCAGATATCAAAAGGATAATGAGGGAATACTTTCAATAATTCTAAACACATAAATTTGACACCTTAGTCAAAATAGACCAATTTCTCAGAATGCATAAAGTAACACAACTCCCTCAATATAAAATAATTTGCATAACCCTAGAACTATTAACAAAATTAAATCCACAATTAAAAAAGAAATCTCAAGGCCAAGATGGTTTAACTGAAAAATTCTACCCAATGTTTAAAGTAGAATTAACACCAAGTTTACATAATCTCCCCATAAAATGGTAAAGGAAGAAACACTTCCCAATTCACGTTATGAGCCTGTATTACCAAAACCCAACGAAGTACAAAACAAAGAAAATTTCAGATCAGTACCACTCAGGAATACAAATACAAAGATCTTTAATGAAATATTAGCAAATAGAACTTAGCAATCTATAAAAAGAATTATATATACTCCATGACTAAGTAAGATTTATTCCAGGATGGTTCAATATTCACCTATCACCCATTATAATACACCATATAACAGGCTAAAGAACAAAAAAAATCACATGATGATTATTAGTTGATACAGAAAAAGCATTTCACAAAATTCAACACACATTCATGACAAATACTGTCAGAAAACAAGAATATAGGGAACTCCTTAACTAGATAAAGAACATCTACAAAAACCTGTAGCTAACATCATACTCAATGGAGAAAAACTGAATGTTTTCCCGTTAAGTTATGGAACAAAGAAAGAATGTATTCTCTCCCCACTGCTATTCAGCATAGTGCTGGAAGTTCTAAATAGCTCAAGAAGGCAAGAAAAGGAAATAATAGGCATAAAGATAGGAAAGGAAGAAATAAAACTGCCCTTAATTACAGATGACATGATTGCCTATGAGGAAATTCCCAAGGAATCCTAAAAAAAAAAAGACTCCAAGAATAAGTGACTTTACCAAGATTGCAGGTTGAAAAATCAAATTTATTTGTATATACTAATAATAAACACATGAAAATTGGAATTAAAAATACAATATCATTTATAGTCATTCAAAAAATGAAATACTTAGGTGTCAATCTAACAAAACTTGTGTGCTTTAAGTTTCATTCAATATTTTTATTTCCTTTAAATTAGTCATTCCCAGGGATTAGGAATGTTGTGAGAAAGTTGGGCATGACTATAGTAGAGTAGCATGAGGAAGATCTTTGTGATGGAATAGTTCTGTATCTTGATTGCAGTGGTGGCTACATAAATCTACACGTGATAAAATGACATACACACACACACACACACACACACACACACACACACATTGTACCAATGTCAATTTCTTGGTTTAATATTGTACGATAGTTATGTAAGATATAACAATTGGGGAAAACTGGGTGAAGGCTATACCAGACCCCTCTGTACTATCTTTGCAACTCCCTGTGAGTCTGTAATTATTTCAAAATATAAAACCTTTTAAAAACTGATCACAATGAAAAGATTTTTACAAAAAAATTTAATTCAATATGACATCTACTAAAAATTGTCCAAAATGAAGCACAAAGAGAAAGGAAAGAGTAAGGGGAAAAGAACCAGAATAGAGTGTTCAAGAGCTACAGTACCATATTGCATGGTTAACATATGTTTACCAAAAAAAAAGCCTTACATTGCCTTCACTTTAAAAGTTTATTTTCTTTATTCTTTTTTCTCTTTGTGATTCACTCTGGATTATTTCTATTGACCTATTTCAAATTCATTGGTTCTTTCTTCAGCTGTGTCAAGCTTGCTGATGAGCTTGTTGAATTCTTAATATTCATTAATGTGTTCTTTATTTCTAGTATTTCCATTTGATTCTTTCTTATAGTTTCCATTTCTTTGTCAAAATTACCTATCTTACCTTGCATGATGTCTACCTTTTTCATCTGAGACTTTAATGTGTTAATCATAGTTATTTTAAATTAACTGATTGCTCCAATATCCATATCATATCTGAGTCTGGTGCTGATGATTTCTTTGTCTCTTCTGGTTGTGTTTTGTTTCCTGACTTCTGGTATGCCTATAATTTTTTGTTAAAAAGCCAGACATGTTTTCTATAAGACAAAAGGTGCTGGGGTAATGTTTTGTGCTTGGAGATGAGCCCACTTTTCCTTCTGCCAGACCTTTATTGCGGGGATTTTTCTTAATCTAGTCGTTAATTGAACTGAGTTTGAAGTTTGTTCTTACTATGGTCACCTTCAGTGCATTAGTGGCTTCATGCCTACACCTTGTATTTGTCTCCCCTCCCAGGTTTGTGTCTTCTCTTTGTGCCGTTTCCCAGAGAGAGTCTGTCTCTTGAAGCTATCCCAGCTGTATCTCACTTTTATTCATTATTTTTACTCAGCAGCTGTTAGTATGGTGGTGGGATGTGGGTTGGGTCATTCTCTGAAGTTATGATTATGCTTTGGTCTTAGGCAGCAGTGTGGACTTGCCTCTCATCAGGGTGACCTTCAGAAGTGTTTTTGCCTCTCCCCATGGGTACAGCTTCTTTCCTCGTTCTCCGCCCCAGATACAGTTGTTTTTCATCAGTATCCTCAGGCTGTGATTTTGATGCTCTTCCCCTTGCAGATTAAGGTTTTTGTTAATTAGAGGAGACAGAGAAGATCCATCCAAAGAATTTTTTTTTCAGATAATATGCTTTCATTTGTAGAGATGTCTTTTTTATTTTTATATCTTCCATTTCTCTACTCATCATGCTTTTTTTCCCTTATAAATCCTTCAGCATATTTATCATAGGTGTTTTAACATCCTTGTCTGCTAATTCCATCTTCTTTTTCATTTCTGCTTCTTTTTCCATTGACTTCTTTCTCTCCTGATTATAATTCATTATTGTTCTCTTTCTTGGTGTGTGTGGTTATTTTTGTCATTGGGAATGTTGTGAACATTGTGGATTTTAAATGCTTGATTTTGTTGTCTTTCTTTAAAGACTGTTGTTATTTATTATAACAGGCAGTTAATTTACTTGAGAACTGCTTAATCCTTTCGAGGTTTCTTTTTAAGCTTTATCTTGAGTTAGAGTGGTACTAGGCAAGGGCTGTTTTTGCTCCACTATTAAGACATGATTTTCCTTGTCACCACTGAATGACAGATATTCAAAGGGTCTCTGTGCCCTGGCTGATTAAAACTTGAATTTCTCTAGTGTGTGTCTTCTAGGAACTCTTCTAATTACAATTACTGGATCACTCTTTTTGAGGCTGTAGTTTCACTCCATGCATTTCAGCTTCATATTAGGCAATAGACTCGAAGTAACACTATGTAGATTTTGGAGCTCTTTCTTCAGCCTTCCTTTTTCTTGAAACTCTGTCTTTCAGACTCCATCTTCCTTAGCCTTCCCAAACTCAAATAATTTTCTCTTCAACTCAGCAAGTTCACCTTGCTCTGCTTGTGACCTCCTCCTGTCCACCATGTTTTAAAGAGGTTCTTCAGGCAGAAATTCAAACCAATCATAGGCTTCCTCTTGCTCATGTCCCTCTCTCAGGAATCACAGTCCTTTAGTGGCTGTTGTTCATGCCTGAAAACAGTCACTATATATATTTTTTCCTGTTTTCTAGTTTTTTACATTGGTAGGCTATGTCCATTACCAATTACTCTATCATGGCCTAAAGTGGAAGTCACAGCTTAAACTCCTTTGAGCACTTCTATTACACCACATGCTCCAAAATATGGCCACAGGAAAACTTCTTTAACAGTAACTTTATATGAACTCACGTGTTCTCAAGATAAGACCAAGGGTACGTTTTCTTCCTGGAAGGCACTTAGCAGACTAAGTGACGATGTGACTTGTTGCTAGATGTTATAGGATTCATAGAGTCATAGTTTGGGCATGCACAATCACAATCCATTGTGCAATTAGAATTGCACATTTGAAACCATACTTCAACAGATCTAAAATACATTAGTAAATTACAAAGCAATTTAACAGCAAGTCTAAACTCCTATGTCTTACCTACATCTCCTGAACCATCACCTTTCCTGAACATATATCTATATCATCATGAGAATTTTGTTTATCTAACTAATGAAGGAAAAAGGAATTCTGACTCTGTTCCCGAAAGGGTTGAATTACATCAAGCTATTATTTGGAAGTGGACTGCCTCTATATTACAGCCTCATTGGTGATGGCTCTCAGTCACTTGATTACCCCCTTTGAAGGTAGGGAGAGGTGGCCTAAGGTATAGATATTTACTCTTGGACAATGGTGAATAGCTCATCTAGGTGATCGAACTCCTAAAAAGAACAAGCCCAGTAGATCTGGAGCACGAGAAACATGAAAGAGGTATATAGGTAGAACTCTAGGAATGTACTCAAAGTGTGTGGATCTTTGTGTTTCACATTAATCTTCACCAGAAAGGATCCACATCAGAGGTGGCTCTTAAAAGTTATAAGGACAATTCATCCTATGGATATCCTCCTGCTTCTCTCCTTGGTCCCTGCAGTGATTGTGCTATGAGCCCATGAATAGCATGGCCATTATAATAATGAAGAGAGATGTACATGGGCTCAACAACAGGGACTTGCACTCAGCTTAGGTGATCTAGTTAATGCATAGCTGAGTCCCAACATACCAACAGTAGAGAATGACACTGAGCTCTTAATATGGTATCACTCCTTGGGGAGACCATCCAAGCCAATTTGTAGCAGATTTACTCTATCAAAACCTTCTACCTTGGAGGGGAAGTGATTTATCCTTCTTGGAATTGGTATATACATATTTTCAATATGGGCTTGCCATTTTTGCTCACAGTGCCTCCAGAAACATCACCATCCGACAACTCATGGAATAGAGTATTCATTGGCATAATACCCTGTACAACATTGCCTCAGACCACAGAACTCATTTAATAACAAAAAAGATGTGGCAACAGGCTCATCATATACATCCCATTACCAAAAAGTATCCAGTCCAATAGAATGATTGAATAGTATTGGGTAGAGGACACTGCCATCTAAGATGTGGTCCAAGCCTTAAACCAAGGAAGTAAACCAAGACGGAGTGACTCTTCTCACTATTAAACCTACTTGTGGAATTTGTGCTAACTGTCCCTATAAACTTGAGCTCTCCCAATTTAGATATTCTGGTTTCTGGAAGAGAAGTGCTTCAGGAAAATGACACAGTGAGATTTCAATGCAATCTCACTGTGACTGCCATCTCATGCCAGCGGATCATCAGGCAAACAAGGGAAGTTATGTATTGAATGCATAAATTGATATTACTTACCATGGGTAACTAAGGTTGCACATACACAATAAGGGCAGGGAAGGATATGTTGGAACCAGTGGAATTTACTAGACAGTCTTTTGGTACTTTTTAAAAATTTTAATTAAAAATATTCTTAATTTTTAAAAATCATATATGTGTATATATACATATACATATATGTATGTGTCTGTCTATATATGCCTTTTATATAAATATAAATGCATTTATTTATCCAACAATCTGTTCTCCTTATCTGTGCATTCTTTGTTTGTTTATCCACATGTGGGCAAAATCATTTGGTATTTGCCATTCTCTGTCTGACTTATTTCGCTTAGCATAATACCCTCAAGTTTCATCTATGTTGTCGCAAATGTCATCATTTTGTCTTTTTTATGGTTGAGTAGTATCCCATTGGAGATATATATATATATACCACATCTTCATTATCCATTCGTGCACTGATGGGCACTTGTATTGTTTCCATTTCTTGGCTATTGTGAATAATGTTGTGATGAACATAGGAGTGCACATATCTTTTTGACTTACTGATTTCATGTTCTTTGGATAAATACTCAGTAATGGAATAACTGAATCATATGGTATTTCCATTTCTAATTTTTTTTAGAAATCTCTTAGTTTTTCTTAGTGGCTGCACCAGTTTGCATTCCCACCAGCAGCATACGAGGGTTCCCTTTTCTCCATAGCCTCTCCAACAGGTGTTATTTCTTCTCTTGTTAATTATAGCCATTCTTACAGGTATAAGGTGATATCTCATTGTAGTTTTGATTTGTATTTTCCATAACAATCAGTGATGTTGAAGATCTTTTCATGTGTTTGTTGGCCATCTGTATATCTTCTTTTGAAAAATATCTGTTTATGTCTTTTGCTCATTTTTTGATTGAGTTGTCCATTATTTGTTGTTGAGTTGTATGAGTTCTTTATATATTTTGGAAATTAACCCCTTGTCAGATGTATGATTTGTAAGTATTTTCTCCCAGTTGGTGGGTTGTCTTTTCATTTTGTTGATGGTTTCTTTTGCTGTGCAGAAGCTTTTTAGTCTGATGTAGTCCCATTTGTTTGTTTTTCTGTTGTTTCCCATGCCTGAGGAGGCATGGTCTTCAAAAAGCTACTGCTAAGACTGATGTCAAAGAGCATACTGCCTATGTTTCCTTCTTGGAGTTTTATGGTCTCAGGTCTTACATTCAAGTCTTTAATCCATTTTGAGTTAATTTTTCTGGATGATGTAAGATACTGATCTTCTTTCATTCTTGTGCATGTGGCTGTCCAGTTTTCCCAATATATCATTTATTGGAGAAACTTTCCTTTCTCCATTGTATGGTCTCAGCTCCTTTGTCAATGATTAGCTGTCCAAAGATGTGTGGTTTTATTTCTGGGCTCTCAATCTATTCCATTTATCTGTGTGTAAGTTTTTCTGCCAGTGCCATGCTGTTTTGATTACTATAGTTTTGTCATGTGTTTTGCATTGAGGGAGTGTGATAACTCCAACTTTGTTATTTTTTCTCAGTGTTTCTTTGGCTATGTGGAATCTTTTGTTGTTCCATATATATTTTAAGATTTTTTTTCTATTTCTGTGAAGAATATCATTAGGATTCTGATATGGGATTTCATTGAATATGCAATTGCTTTAGGTAATATGCACATTTTAACTATATGTATTCTTCTAGTCCATGAGCATGGAATTTCTTTCCATTTCTTTATGTCTTCTATTTCTTTCATTAATGTCTTATAGTTTTCAGTGTATGTGTCTTTCACTTCTTTGGTTAAATTTATTCTTAAGTATTTTATTCTTTGTGTTGCAACTGTAAATGAGATTGTATTCTTGATTTCTCTTTCTGCTAGTTCAATAATCTTTTAGTCCTTTATTCATGGTAATGACTGCCAGTAGACACTAAAACAATCATAATCCAACAAAGGTAGGGTAAATAAGAGCGTATACACTTCTGGAACGGTAGTCTCTTTCACCACACCAGAAACAATCTATGCAAAATTCAAAGGGTGAAGGGAATCGAGAATGGCTTGTGAGGGAGAGCCATGATGAGTATTACTTACAGTGACAAAGCTACCTGCAGCAGTGGACACTGTAGGAAATTTCACTAACCTCCTTGTCTTAGTCTTCTAAGAGATCACAATTGGCCACCTTCCTCTCTTTTTGAGGAAAAATTAAGGTTGGTTAATTGTCACAAGAAAAACACAGAGGCCACTATGTTAAAGTATGGAAAGCTGGGTCCCTGAATTACTACCTGAAGGAGAGTTACTCACTAATCATCAACACCTGTCTGTTGTTACATTAGAGAGATATAAACCTCCACCATATTTGAGCCATCATACAATTTTGAGTCTATTTGTTATAGCAGTTTGGCGTACCCTAATTAACATAAGAAGAATAAAAAAGTGTGGTGACATATCATTTTTCACCTATAAAAAGGGCAGAGCTCAAGAAATGTGATTATATGCTCTCATACATTGATGGTGAGTTGTATATTGGTAAAAGTTTTATGGATGGAAATTTGACACTATCAATCAAAATTATATATGTGCAGTCTTTGATCTAGTAATTCCATCTCTAATCATTTTTTCCCTTGGTGAGAAAGATTGGCCCTGATCTAACATCTGCTGCCAATCCTCCCCTTTTTGCTTGAGGAACATTGTCCCTGAGCTAACATCTGTGCCAATATTCCTCTATTTTTTATGTGGGACACCTCCATAGCATGGCTTGATAAGTGGTGTGTGGGTCTGCTTTAGGAATTTGAACCTGTGAACCCTGATCCACCAAAGCGGAGTGTGCGAACTTAACCACTACACCACCAGGCCAGCCCCTCTAACAATGTACCCTTCATATACTTTGAACATGCATAAAGTAATGTATGTATAAGGTTATTCATTTCACCATTGTTTATAAGAGCAAAGGTATAAAATGACCTAAAAGTCTATTATATCAGAGTACTAAGTGGCTATTTTCAAAATGAGGCAGATTTTTATGTTCAGATATGAAAACACCTCTAAGATGTACAGTTAATTGGAAAAAGCAAAGGGTGTAGCGTGCTATGATTTGTATTAATAATAAAGACCTATTCAGATGACAGACAGAGATAGGTGGTTTTTGCTTGTATATGTTTAGAATATTTCTGAAAGGATAACCAAAATGTCCTAATGGTAGTTGCCTCCTCAGAGGCACACTTGATAGCTGTAAGTTTGGGTTGGAAGAGAGATAAGCTTTCTACTGTAATGCACCTTTGTACCTTTTGAAGTTTTTTTCATGAACATGTGTTAACTATTTAAGATAAATCGAATTAAAAAGTAAACCAAAGAAAGTGTAGGGAAAAATAAACAAGAGTATAACTGTTTTAATGATTCTCATGGACCAGGCTCACATAAAATGATCCTTGTTTTCCTTTCTTAGGATTGCCTGAGGTGTAAGACAGGATCTCATGGAAACATTCAAGCTGATGATGATGCAAAGTCAGCAGCTAGGGTATGCATCTAGAATTCAGACCATATCAGTCCTGCCTGCCCACCCCTCACCCTATCCTTCAGAGCAGGACCTTTTTTCACTGGCCTCTCTTCCTCTCATGTGCTGAATCAGAAGGTGGGGCTTGCCTCTCATTGACATATTGGGTCCTATGTCTATATCAATCAAATCAGTTTTGATTATTTTGAAGGTGCCGTATAGAAAGACTACTTTGTCAAAGGTCATGTTAGAATGTGAACACTCTGTCCCATGCTCCTGTACTGGTATTACTTCAAAATTATGTATACCTATATTCTCACACTTGTGGGAAATTATTATGTTGTAGATAGGGCTAAAATACTTTGTGAATCAAAACTTACTGTAAGAAGTTGGGAAGAAAGGCTTCAGTAGGAAGTGAATACATAAAACTAGCATCCCAGACACTCAGGAAAAGAGGAGTAATGACTAGTTGACCACACAGGACATTTTCTATCACACGCCTGGCTCTTGAAGGAGAGGAGAATTGCCTTGACTGAAGGAAGTGGTTACTAGACCAGGAAGTAACCAAATATGGAATGTTGCTTAAAAAAAGGAAAAAGATTCACAGGAGTTGTGTTTAAGTTAAAACCATTAAATACTTTCCTTTCTACTCACTGAGGAAATGTGAGGCAGCATCACTTGTCTCTGGCAGACTAAGCCAGTAAGTCAGTTCCAGGAAACAATTCAGTTATAAAAGCACAAAGTATACAAAATATCAAAACAATAAATCCTACCAGCCATGTGTGCAACTGACAGAAAAGATCAGAAGTTTATCAAAGACAGAAGTTTAATAAAAAGAGTAAGATAGCATGTTCTTGACAGGAAAGCTTGTGTCAATTTCCCAAACAAAATACATAGATTTGGTGATGCTTTAATGTAAACATTAATAAGATAGTTTTATTAATAAAATGTTTCTAATTTTTTCAAAAATAATAAATGTACAAAAATAGGTGTTAATGATACCAAACTTGAAGTGAGTTTGCTCACCCATTGCGCGGCCAGCCAATCTCTGACACCGGGTGTGGTAGAAGAAAGTAGGAATTTTATTTTTGCACAGAACTGAGCAAGGAGAGAGGGCAGCTAATGCTGAAATCCCAAACTCCCCGAAAAGCTAAAAGGAAGGATTTTTATTTGGGGTTTTAGGTAGGGGAGGGGAGCATATGGCCTTGCTGGAGCTTTCCCACCAGCCTGTCTTTGGCCTTGAGACACTTGCAGAGAGGAGGGAGCCCATAACCTTGCTGGTCAGCAGCTTTCCCACCAGCCTGTATCTCTTTGCGGGAGGAGATAATCCAGGTGCTTGTCCTTGACGGTGTCTGTCTCCATGGAGGATAGTGGATTCTGGAGCCAGGAAGCCAGAGAGTAAACAGGGTATGAGTGTTTTGATTTTAACCTCATATATGCTGGGTTTAATTTGGGGAAACTGATATCAGTGTCAATATCATTAACAAGAAAAGTGAGGGGAGTTGCTCTAATAGATATTTATAAATTACTATAAAGCTAGATATGTTCATACAGCTATAAAAAAGATAACTGTGGAATAAAATTGCACAGAAAAAGACCCTAATTTATGTTAAGATTAATAAGATTGAGAAATTTATTTACTATATTTCTGAGAATCTGCTAACTGTTTGAGAAAACTTTGAATGGGAGACAGAAACACATCTCTAAGGAGCTTTTGGTTATAGGTTACATTCTTCACTTCCCCAAGGCACAGAAGGGCCCACTCCACTCTTCTGCAGTCAGTACTGGTTTGTGGGGTGAAAGGCAGTAGCTAATGGGGATTGGAAGTCAGTGGGGTGTGAGGGGTCTGGAGACAAGTCTCTTGAGCGTCTTTTGAGATATATTTGATCATCATGGCACCTATAGGTGAAATGAAAGGAAAAGAAGCACAATGGTGAGGTAACTGCAGTGAGTGAAGAAATTCCAGTGTGAGATCTTTAGAGGAAGAAGATATTTTAAAAGAATTTTAAATCATTTTTCTTGGTGTTACAAATATAATACAGGGGCTGGCCCCATGGCTAAGTGGTTAAGTTCCTGCACTCTGCTTCGGTGGCCCTGAGTTTCGCCAGTTCAGATCCTGGGCACAGACATGGCACTGCTCATCAAGCCATGCTGAGGCAGCGTCCCACATAGCACAGCCAGAAGGACCTACAGCTAGAATATGCAACTATGTATAGGGGGCTTTTGAAAGAAGAAGAAGAAGAAAAAAAAAGAAGATTGGCAACAGATGTTAGCTCAGGTGCCAATCTTTAACAAAAAAGAAATATAATCCAAATTTGATCTCTCTCAAGTCACTGCAATAAAGGTTAAAATTGTTTTTAATTATATACTGGGCAGTCTACTCTTGCTTCTTTAAAAGAATTCCATACTGTGACTACTTTCAAGGACAGAACCAGTTATCCTGACTTCATATTAGATAAATTAAGAATGTAGTGGATGATAAAAGTAAATTTTTAATTTAACGGAATGAAAGAAACTTACTTAAAATGACATTGGGTCAACTGGTTAATTACTTGGAAAGTAAAAAGAACCCATACATGAACACACACATGGATGGTATTAAGATGGATTAAAAGTTCAAATGTAACATAAGAAGAAACTCAAAATAAAGAAAAAAATAAGTTAAAATGTATTTCATTAAAAAGTAGTGGGATGATTTAAACTAACAATACAGAGGAAGAAACTATAGAGAAAAAACAGTTAGGCTACATTAAAAAAACTTTGTATTTAAAAATCATCATACGCACAACCACAAGTTATATGAAACATCAAGAATTAATACATGAAATGTATATCAATTATTAAGCATTTTTGTTCTGTATAGAAGGTGCTTAAGATGCAGCATGTAAAACTTAAATGAGCAAAAGATGTTGGACCAATTTTCTACCACTGCCATAACATTTTAGTACAAACTTAGCAGCTTAAAACAGCACTCATTTATTATCTTGGTTTTCTGGATCAGAAGTGTAGGTGGGCTCAAACAGGCTCTTTGCTTTAGGTCTCACAAGACTGAAGTCACAAGCCGGGTTTGCAGTTCTCATCTGAGGATTGGGGTCCTCTTCCAAGCTTGCTGACTGTTGGCGGAATTCATATCCTTGTATGAATTAATTCCTTCTTTTCAGGCTAGCTGTCAACCAGGAGTCACTCTCACCTCCTAGAGGCCCCTCTCTGATCCCTGCCATGTGGCCCTCTCCACATTCAAAGTCAGTAACAGAGAATCTCCCTCACATTGAAGCTCCCTCTTCAGGAAGAGTTCAGTTTCTTTAAAGGCTCACCTTATTAGATCATGCTCACTGAGAATAATCTTCCTTTCTAAATGTGGTCAATGCATAAACTAATCAGAGGAGTGATTATCCCATCATAGTTGCAGGTTTCACCCACACTCAAGGGAAGGGAATTTTATAAGGCATGTACACCACAGGTGATATTCCTGGAAGCCATTTTAGAATTCAACTTACCGTTTTCCACCCAATAATTCAGGTCCCTCCCAAATGGAAAATACACTAACCAACTCCTAAGATCCCCCAAAGTCTTATCCCATTACAGCCTCACCTTAAGTCTAATATCTCATCAAAATCTCCTTAGCTTGGAGTCCAAATTCTCATCACTTTCATACCAAATTACAGAACCTGGAGGTGTGAGAATCAGGAACTTGACAGAATGTCCAGTTTCTAGCAGCTGAAGGAGCCATGAGATGGATTTATTAACTAATATCCAGGGAACCCAGTGTGTAAATGTCAGCAGATCCCTGGAATTTGAGATAGGGAATCACATGGATCTGGTGACACTTACCGTTACTTAACTAGAAGGACTGGGTGCTATTTTTTCAACCCACGACTAACTTCTCTGGCAGGACATTGAGAAGGCAGACCTAAGAGGATAACTAACCATTCCTGCAGGACTCCCGCTTCACCAATACATAAATAAAAGGGTCATTCTACTTATTTATATGTTATATACTTACATAGTATGTACAGAATACTCTATAAAATTAATTTCATCTCCAATGAATTTATATTCTAGATGTTGGTCTTGCTATTGCTCTCATTTACTCCCTCTCCTCTCCCCTCTTTCCTTCTGTGCTCTACTCTCTCTATCTAGAGTTTTTAGCCACCTCCACCCCAGCCCTTCAGCCTCCCAATCAAAATCTCAGTTCTTTGATGGTCATTCAGATTTATTGCTTTATGGTGATATCTGGGACAACAAAAATCCTCTCAGGGACCAAGAGACACAGACACTGGGCCTGCCAGTGCAGCTGGGTGGGGGTGGAAAATTGGGTTCTACTGCTAGCCTTTCTTAGCTCTAGTGTGGGAAACATGCGCCTACTTGTAACCTCTTTTTTGTTTGGTCCTTGTTTTCTTATTTTATCTATCAGTGCTATGTCTGTGGAGTAGATGGATTTATCAAATTTTGAAGTCTCAGCACCACTTTGGCCAGAAGTCCTCTTCATTCATCTCCTTGTGATTCTTCTACATGTTTCACGTTTTGGGTTTCTACTTTTTTGTGATTTCGTTTTTGTTAGGGTTTTTTTTTTTTTTCTCCTGGAGAAGACCTATATGACCCTAGTTATAAAAAGCCTCCAGCAAGTGACTCTATTTCTTCTATTATAGTCCCCAGAGAGTTCATGATCTTGGATTAGTTTTCAGGTCAATTTCTTACTTTAGTATTTTAGCAGTAGTAGTAGATCAAGACCTTATAGTCTCATTTTTATCAATAGGATAGATATTTTCATTTACATTAATAAATAAGGCAAAATGAAACTACAAAGACATGTCAGAACTTCACTCATTTTTCAATGATGTGAGCAACTTCTTTGCTGAATCAGATAATAGTTTTCAAATACTGGAAGGATATTTTCTTATGTTTTTGAGCCATTCACAATGTAGTGGCTACAAATAAGATGCACTTTTAAGTTTTATCTGCATCCATCACTATCTTAAGTCTAAACAAGGGTCTGCAAACCACAGAGAGCAGGCCCCACCTGTTTTTGTAAATAATACTTTATTGGAACACAGCCATGCTCAGTTATTTATGTTGTCTACAGCAGCTTTTGCACTACAATAGCGGAATTTAATAGTTGTGACAGAAATCACACAATCAGAAGCCTAAGACGTTTTCTATCTGCCTTGAAGAAAACATTTGCTGATCTCTGATGTAGACAATCAACAAACAGTAAGTCAAGTCCTGATTTATAGCATTAGCTTGTTTCCATAGTAGAAATACTCCCCCATAGCTGATTTCAAGTTTCCAACCTGACATCACTGAATGCAGAGTTGGGAAGAGATGTACAGTAGCACACCCTTATACAGCGTTTCCAACATGTACCTACAATAGCTGTAAGTAACCTCGAGAGCATGTATAATAGTAACATGTAGTAAAATAATTAGGAAGTGAGGAGTTTTTAGTATTTCTCTTGGTTTTAATATAGATTGTAAATTTACATAGTTTAATTTTTAACAATGACTGTGCTTAACTACTGACTGGAAAAATTTATAAAACCGTTTGCTCTTGTAAGCTTTTATGAGCTACTCGAGCACAACACTGCAGAAATGCATAAAATAATTTTAGCTTCTTTGGTGTGGTGTATCCTCTTCCAATATCTCCATGAAATATTAAGTTTCAGCTTCCACTCAGCTGCAGCTGGGATTTCCTTCTTTGTTTCTGATATCTATAGATCACTCTTCTTGAATTTTTAGATTTCCTTGTATATTTTTATTATGATAATCTTTTGGCATTGTTTTATGTTTAGTGTAGGTAGAGCTACTTCCTAAGAGATCTCATGTTGCAGTATTGATAGGTTGCCTGATTTCTTGCATTCTCACTACTCATTCCCCGCTCTTAAAATTAAATTAGTGTTTTATTCTTCATTCTTGAACTTCATTTACTGACACTACAGATAGAAATTATCAGTGTTTCCTGACCCAGCCTCATGACTGGTGGTAGACGTTAGAATTTCTTGCTTCCATCAAAGTATGACTACTCAGGTTTTGGTGCTGAGAAACAAGTGGGACTTGGGAGAAGGTAAGCAATTGGAAGCTGGATTTAAATGTATGCCAGTCAGGTTCCTGGGAGGGAAAAGATGGCAAATTCAAATTGGTTAACTTGAGGAGAATGTATTAAAAGATCGATTTACAAAGCTATGACCATCAGAGTGTAGGTAAACCATAGAGACAGAGAGGTATCCTGGACTAGGGAGAGCAGAGACACTATTACCACCACCAAGCTTGAATGGATGAAGGAAGACAGTGATAAAAAGGCCCTGAAGGCAGAGAGTACTGTGTAGAGAGGGCCGCCTGATAATATATGTGATCTTCTGGTTAGGTAAAACTACCAGCCTTCCATGGCCCGCCCAGAGATGGAGTGTGGAGAAGAAAGGCTAGCTCACTTTCTCCCTTCCTCCAATCTGCTGATTATGCTATTCATTACTCACATCAAACCAGAAGCCAGGAGGTACTTCCATATGAATCCGTAGCTGGGAGCACAGAGCAAGACAGAAAAGAATAGAGAACAAATATGGAGGGGTAAATGGAAGAACTGTGGTGGGGGGACCATGGAAACTGGGAGAAAGAGGGACACAGATTGGAGGGGAAGAATCAGGTGATACGAACACAGATCAGTCAGCTGAGTAGTTTCTCTTATTTTCAGATGCTCAAAACAAGGGGGATTTGGGAAGGAAGCTTGTCATGCGTGACTGAATTTCAGCATTATTTTTATTAAAATGAAAGGTATGGCTGTTTGTATAGAGTCGACTATATCCCAGTCTCCTCCTCTCCCTCTCTCTAGTTCCTGCATACATACATAAGGTGCAAAGATTTTGAATGATTGTAATCCTTGGTCCATGGCTCTCTTTAATTATTCGTCCAGGAATTTTTTTCAATATGTTTTTTGTTTGTTTTCAATAACATAATAAGCACTGATTAATCCAACACACAGCACATGTATCAGAGCCTTGATGATAACTTTACAATATATCTAAGTCCATAAGGTCAAGCTTACTAATTGTGTCGTTTATATCTTCTATAGCCTTTCTTTTGCCTGCATGACGTACGGGAAATTGAGAGGGGCATATTAAAATATCCTACTACAGTGGTAAATTTACTATTATCTACTTGTGTATTATAATTTTGATTTTTATCTTTGAGGTAATTGCATTAGATGCACATATATTTATAGCTGCTATGTTTTCTTGATAAGTAAATGTTTATCATTACATAATGAGTCTTTCTGTCCTACACTGCTTTTTTCCTTAAAATTTATTTTTGATCCTGATATAGCCATACCCTTTTTTATTTAGTCAGTACTTGCATGATATATCTTTTCCATCTTTCACACTCAATCTCTGAAACGGTCTTTATATTTCAGGCATATGCTTTGTAAACAGTATCACCTGAATTTACATTTTTGTGTTAAATCTGTCAATCTCTGTCTTGTAATCCCAAGTTTTGTCCATTTGCGTTGGAATTAATGAGATATGTAGACCTTTTATACTATCTCCTGTTTTTCTTTTTAACCTCTCCCATGATTTCAATGGCTTTTTTTCACTATTAGCTCATTTCTGGAACCAATCCTAGGATGTGTAGCAGGCTTCAGGCTGCTACCTGGCAGGAGGCTGTCTTTTGGCCTCTATCCTGAGACATATTTTCAGATTCTGTTCAAGTTTAGGTTGCTCATTTCTAGCATCTTCCTTCACACGGGAATTATTGTTCCTGACCCAGCCTTTTGCAGATATTGAGACACTGTCTTGGATTTCTGTGTATAGCCTGTCTCTGGACCTGAAAACTCCTGTCTTCATGCAGACTACATATCTTTGGAGACTGTCAGTTAATATAGATTCCCTGACTGCTTGTAGTTTTTTCAGGGAAACTTCTAAAAAGCAATTGTCAATGTTCTTGAAACATTAATTTGATAAGTTCTTCTCAACTCAAGTAATCTATTGAAAACTATATGGATGCTTCCAACTATACCCCCTTGATAAACCTACCTGTTTGAACAGATAAAATTCATAGCTAGAATAAAGATTATAGCTACTATTAGAAGACTAATCTATGGGTAAGACCATTTTAAAATTTACTCCAAGAACTTAAGGGAAAATATATTTTGTAGGGTAAGAAAATATTTTTTTCCCAACTCCAATTAGCAGTGAAGGCATCCTAATAGTAGTCAGGATCCTAACATATGAGGAAAAATAACTAGGTTATAAAAGAGAGGACTCACGCAAACAGTTCTTGCAGGAGGAAAGGAACTGTCTGGGCATTGGAAAAGGTTGCTAAACAAGATTTATGGTTGAAGAGAAAGAGCGATGATAAAGAACCTTTGCAGAAGCTGTGGTTAGACAAAGCCATTAATATCACTGAATACATTTTTCTCCAACCAGTGAGGAGCATATGAGGAGACAGCATCACTTGTCTCTGGCAGTTCAGGCTACTAATGAGCACAAGTAAAATATACAGTAGTAGGAGTAGAGGGGTGAGAGAGATGGGTTAAATTTTCCTTCAAAATAGGGACAGTAATATAAAATTACAAGGAACAAATTCCACAAAGAACTATAGAGATTTACTATTTTTAATTATAACAATTTATGATGGAGCTTAAAAGTAGGAATAATTGAAGAGACATACCATGTTCACAGAAGGGAATATAATTTTGGACTTAATGTATTTTCAAACAGAATCCGTATGAGAATGAGAATACAAACAGCAGATTAGATAAAATCATTATATTTAATGAAGTTAATAGCTATCCTCTGGTTATGGAAAAGAATGTCCTTTTCTTAGGAAATACACACTGAAGTATTTAAGGCTAAAGTGTCATGATGTGTACAATTACAGAAAAAAATTATAAAAATAATATTTTATTTTATAAAATAAACATAAATATATAAAATAAATATAAATAAAACAGTATTCTTATTTTTGCAACTTTTCTCTGTTTTACATTTTTATAAATTAAGCAGAAAAAGTCCACATGAGGCTATAAAATATTACTACCATAGAATAAAAACAGAATTCTATGAAAAAGAGACAATCAGAAGAACTAAATGATTCTAAAAGTCATTAAAAACAATGAATGGCCAAAACTTCCAACTATATGCATTTCCTCCTGTTACTGCAACCCTTCTTTTTAATTATCTCTCTTCTCTGTACACTGTTACAT
Source organism: Equus quagga (assembly GCF_021613505.1). NCBI lineage: Eukaryota > Metazoa > Chordata > Mammalia > Perissodactyla > Equidae > Equus > Equus quagga. Next base: position 105,583 of record NW_025794381.1, on the reverse strand, counting down.
TTTCTAAGGAAACTTTTTGTTCTGTTTCTTTTTCATAGCTTTGCAAATCTCTGAGAATAACAATTATTTGTTTAAGTTGTTTTTTTACCTTCCTTACTTCTGAAGTTATTTTTTTCTTTTTGTTTATTTAGACCCTCTTTATCACATTATTGGTTTTCCAAAAAATATCTGCTTTTTTTGGTTATTAGTTCATGTTTATAAATAAGGCACTTAGGAGCAGTTTAAGAGACTTTAGCACTAAGGAGCTTACTAAAAGATGGGCTTTGGCATTATTTGGCTAACTCATTGGAAATATCATAATGTGAAGTTTCTTTCTTTAAGTAAAGCTCATAGCCAAAAAGGAAACTTTCAAACTTTTAGTTGGGGGGCAGTTGAGTGAAAGCATGGGGAACAAACATCTGTTCATGTTCTACAGTAGGAGTAGAAGCAGAGTTGAGGATCAACCATTCGGTAAAGATGCTTTCAATTAATTCCTATAAGTATCCAAAATTTTAAAGAATTAAGTAAATGAATTATGGCACAATTACATGTATACAGTCTTTCAAAACAATATTTTAGAAGGACATTTAACAACTAAATAAAACTGTTTACCCTATGTTAAATTAAAAAGTAGTTACAAATTCACTATGATCTCAAACCTCTACACATTTTTCTATTTATATCTATATCTGCATTTATATCTCTGAAGCCAGAAGGAATAAAATATCACTCAAGGATCTAGCATACAATAAAGGTGATCTTGTTTTCTCTTCTTCCTGCTTCTAAAATGGACTGACAGGTCTATTGTGATTGGCTTTAAAAACAGAGAAGTTAAATGAAATCTGTATATGGAGCTATTAATCACAATGATATATGGAACCCTTGAAATTGAGTGACCAACTCTGTCTATTCTGTCCTTTGTTCATCTCCACCAGGCTTGTGGAGCCCAACCATTAAGGCAACACATTTACCTTTTTCGATCTGATTTGAATCACTAAACTTACTTCTCAATATTTTTACATGGCCTTTGTCATCAATCTTTCTCATTTCCCTTCTACATAATTGAATACTTAAAAAAAGATTCATCTCAAAAAATTAAAACAATAGCTTCATATCATACTTCACAAGAAAAAATGAGAAGAGACAAAGCTCTCACATTTCCACATGATCTAAATTTGAAGCCATAAAGACTAGGTGCATCCAGCTGTTGAGATAGGAAAGCTGACTAGGTTAAGGCACTCTCCTTCATGGAGGATGGGAGTTGTTGGAAGTTCTCACCCCATGCTTGTGCATATACAAGCCCTGCGTCTCTCAGCCTAAATTGACCACCGTTAATTACCTTGCTGTGAGAAGACAAGTTTTATTAGCCAAAAAGGGTCTCAGTTCATAAAATGTACACATAAGATAAATATAGTTTTGAGTTTCTAATCTGTGCCAGTTCTGTACTACATACATTCATATATTCATGTCTACATGTGTATGTTTACTTGTAAGGTATTTATTTTAATTTATTAGGCATCTACTTAATAGATACCAGGCATTGTAATAAGTATTGAGAACACAGATGTCCACCCTGAGCTTGTCCCTTAGGGAACTGACAAAAAAGAGCTTAGTCAGCAATAACAGTACAAATTTCTATCTCCTGCAACAGGAATGCTCCTGGATATGGAGTGAAGTAAAAGAAGATCTAGGCAGACCCATATTAAGTTCTTTTGTTTGAATAATGGAAGTGGGGATCCTAAAAACTGGCCCAGTGGCTATGTAAGACAGTGATGCATAATGGTTAAGCATGCCCCTCTGGAATCACACTGCCTATGTTTGAATTGTGGTTTTATCATTTACCGCTGTTGTAACATCACATGTTACTTAACTCCTCTGTACCAGTTTCCTCATCTATAAATGTGCATGATGATTATTTTAATACCTCCTCAAAGGATTGTTTTAAGGACTCAGTAAGCCAATATTCATAAAGCATTTAGAAAGGTACTTAGCATGTAAAAGTCTCAATAATAAAAATGGAATTATATAATAATATTATATTATTGTGGCTGGAGGGCAACTTGATAATCTGTCTGCACCTCATCACCAGCCTGACTGAAAAGGTAAACCATGAATTGGAAAGAGGGTCCCAGGTCCAAAAGCAGAGGACAGCAAAAAGTCAAGCACTTTCTTTTTTAATGTTGGGTAAGATGAAGGAAGGGAGGGAGAATTGGACAGCAGTCATCTTGTTGTAGAATTCAATCATTCCCTTAGACTCCTTAGAAGATGAATTAGCTCACAGACAACTGGGGAGGTATTTGGGCACATTTCCCCCTACCCCCAGCCCTATTTCCTTCTTCCCACTAGTATGACATGAAATCTTTAGTTTGACCTAGAAGCTGTGACAATCAGCTACTCACCAATAGGTCAGGAGTCATCATTTATTTTCATTGTTAAAGCCGGGACCAGGGACCCAGCTGCGTTATAAATGATGTTCATTTGACCCCTTCACATGAGACCTATTTCCTGGACTTCCCAACAGGGAAACACATTAAGCTGCTGACATTTATATTTACTTATTTCTTGCAATACTCATTAATGCTAGGCCACCCCTTGTTTAACATCCATGACCAGATTGTGACTTGGAGTTGGGAAGTGGTATGTGTCGCCTCATCCTACTGCTGATCCCTTCACCTCCCTTTGAGATTAGTGCAATCTTGTAGAGGCAAGAGCAGGGAACCCTGGAAGATATGCACCTGTACAAAGGGGCTTCTTACAACTGCTTCCCTTACCCAAAACGATGACATTTAAAGCTAACACTCAAACAAAGACATTGACAACAAAGAGACTTTACAGGGCTATTTTCAAGGATATAATGATTTCCTCTCCAGCCAATGAGAAGTAGATGTGAGGCAGCATCATTGTCTCTAGCAGACTAAGTCACTAAGAAGACCAACAAGAAGCATAGAGCTACAATTAAGAGGAAATACAGGATAAAATAAACATACCAAGAAATTTGTAGAATCATTAGGAATGACAAACATCTGTGAGGTCATATGGTAAAAGAGTTAATGGAAAGCGGTCCCATATTCTAAGATTTAAAGTAGTAATCAAAATCCGTTGGACTTTAAAGAGTTGATCACATGAATTTAAAGGACTATTAGTGAGGACAGGTGGGCAAGAATAATCACTACAATTACTTTTCTGTCACTAGACTTATCTATTCATTTTATAATTAATTTTATAATATACTTTATTTTTTCTCTGATTATTTCTTTTATCATAGAATATTTTCTTATGTGGAGGCAATTATTACACAACTACTTTATAAGTTTCTAAATATATAGTTTGGGGATATAACAGAGCTATGTTCTAGCAACAAGATCAGGGAAACAGTGGAAAGAGGGTCATTCAAGTACAATGAAATGTCCTAGTCCACACTCCTGACCTCTTTGATACACACAGAGTCTCAGCAGCAACAACACTGTTGACTAAGAGCTCTGCTACAGATGGGAGGCAGCATCACATGCCTCTGGAATATCAAACTACTAAGAAGACATATAAGAAAAATACATTTGCAGGAAATTTTCTATTCATAATAGAAATAAAAAGTAAAATATCAAGAAATTAAATATATAAGTAGAATCATGAAAAAATAGGAAATCTAATAGAAGTCCATACAAATATATTGATAGATAGAACAATATACCCTGTTCCTAGATGGGTTTCTAGACACACTTTACCTTATTGATATATAATTGACATACAATAAAGTGCTCATATTTAAAGTGTATAATTTCATGAGCTTTGACATCTGTATAAACCCATAAGGCCGTCAACACAGTCAAGATAGTGAACATTCCTAAAACTTCTTTGGGACTCTTTGTAAGTCACCCTCCCCTTAATCTTTAAGCAATCACTAAACTGCTTTCTACCCATTAGTTACTATTTCCTAAAATTTTATAGAAAATTAGTTTGTATTTTTTATCAATGGGATCATACAAGAACATTTTTCTCTGTCTTCTTTCATTCAGCATAATTATTTTGAGATTCAATCAGGTTGCGCATATCAATGATTTCTTCCTTTTTATTGTTGAGTAGTATTTCATTGCATACATATACACCACAATTTCTTTATCCACTCATCTGTTGATGGACACATGGGTCTGTTTCCAGTTTTTGCCTATTACAAATAAATCTATGAAAATTCTGTACAAGTCTTTGTGTGTACATATTTTTCTTTTCCTCTTGGGCAATTATCTAGCAATGGAATGCTTTACAAATATGATGTAATTTGTTTACCTGTTTCAAAAGTTGCCATATGATTTTCCAAAGTGACTCTGTGATCATTTTACATTGCCACCAACAGTGTAAGAGAGTTCTGGTTGTTTCACATCCTTGCTAACCCTTGGTATGGCCAATCTTTTCAATTTTAGCCATTCCAATGAGAATATAGTGATATCTTGTTGTGAATTTAACTTGCATTTCTATAATGGTTTATGCTGTTGAGCATATTTTTATATGTTTATTTGTCATCTTTGTATCCTTTTTGACAGAACTGTCCAAATGTTTTGACCATTTTTAATTGGGTTGTTTTTCCTCTTATTACTGAATTGCAAGTATTCTTTATATATTAAAGATAAAAGTTATTTGCCAGATATCTGTAAATATTTTCCCACCTTGTGGTTTATCTTTTTATTTTTCTAATATTATCTTTGAAAACAAAGATATTTAATTTTGATATAGTCTAAATTATTGACTTTTTTTCTTTTACAGTTTATACTTTTCTTTTAGTTTGTTTTGAAATCTTTGCCAAATCTTAAGGCACTTAGATTTTCTCATGCATTTTCTTATTGAATTTTTGTAGTTTTCACTATTGTGTTTAGGGCTATGATCCACCTTGAGTTAATTTTCGTATGGCAACAAATTTGCACTGTTGTTGCTGATTAAGCTTTTTTTCTGTCAGTTTCCTAAAGGCAAAGTCTAGGTGGACATCTCTGTGTTCTCAGAACTTACAATGCCTGGTATCTATTAAGTGTGAGGTAAGGCTCTAGGTTCAATTATTTGTATATAGATATACAACTGGCTCAGCACCATTTGGTAAAATGATTTTCATTTCTCCATTGAATTGTCTAGGAACCTTTGTCAAAACTTGACTATATACGTAGAGTTCTTTTTCTGGAATCTCTAGTCTGCTCATACTGTCTTGATGTAGCTGTATAAAAACATCTTAAAATCAGGTAGCATGAGCCCCCCAACTTTATCCTTCTTTTACAAAATTGTTTTTGCTATTCTATTTCCTTTTCATTTTCATATAAATGTAACAGTAAGCTTATCGATTTCTTCAATAAAGCCTATATGGATTTGGATTGCAATTATGTCAAAGCTATACATCAATTATGGAAGAATCGATATATTAACAATATTGATTCTTATAGTCTTTGAACATAATATATGTCTTCATTTGTTTAGGTATTCAGCAATGTTTTGCAGTTTTCAGTATATAGGTTGTGAACATCTTTTGTCAAATTTATTCCTAAATGTTTTATTTTCTTGATGCTACTGTGAATGAAAATTATAAATTTCAATTTTTGATTGTTCGTTGCTAAAAAATAGAAATAAAACTGACCATATTTGTTGAACTTGTATCCTGTAACATTACTAGACTCACTTTTTCCTTATATAGAATTTTTTATTAAGTTCTAAGATATTCTGTTATAGAGACTGACAAACTTTGGCCAATGGGCCAAATCTAACCAACCACTGTCTGTGGAAGGGTTTTTACATTTTTAAATGGTTACGTTTAGGATGGTTATGTAAGTATCTATGTAATATCCCTGATTTTGTCTCTTAGACCACAGAGCCTAAAATGTTTTCTATCTCTCTCTTTACAGAAAAAGTTAACCAATCGCCATTTTAGAGTCATTCACATTATCTGTGATAAAGACAGTTTTATTTTTTCTTTTCGAATTGGCATGTCTCTTACTTCTTTTTCTTGTTTTCACACTGGATGGAACCCTCAGTATATTGACTAAAAGTAGTGAGAGCAGAAATTTTTGCCTTGGTCTCAATCTTAGAGGGAAAGCTTTCATTCTTTCAACAATAAGTTTGATGTTAGGCGTGGATTTTTCTTAGATACCCTTTGTCAGGTAGAGAAAGTTCCCTTCTATTCTTAGCTTGCTAAGAATTTCTATCATGAATAGGAGTTAGATTTTGTCAAATACATATTGTGCATTAACTAAGTGGATAATTTTTGTATGTGTGTTTGTCTGATATGATGAATTACATTGATTTTTTGAATGCTAAAGCAATCTTGCATTCCTTGTAGACACTCAACATGATCATGTTGCCTTATTCTTTTTATATATTTTTGGATTTGGTTTGGTAAAATTTTGTTAAGAATTTTTGCATCTATGCTCATGAGGGATATTGGTCTGTAGTTTTCTCTTTTAAAGTCTTTGAGTTTCTTTTAAGGATACTGATGGTATCATAGAATGAGTTGGGATGTATTCCTCCCTCTTCTACTTGCGGGAACCATTTATGTAATCATGTTATGTCCTCCTTAAGTGCTTGGAGGAATTTGCCAGTGAAAACACCTAGGTCTGAAGTTTATTTTGTGGGCAGATTTTAAGCTACAAATTCAATTTCTTTATTAGATATGGGGCTGTTTTGGGTTATTCCATTTTCTTGAATGACTTTTCGTAATGCGTGTTTTTCAAGGAGTTTTCCCATTTCATATAAGTGGCCCAATTTACAAGGGTAAAGTTTTTCATATTGTTTTATTATAATTTTAATTTCTACACAATCTGTAGTAATGGCCTTTCTCTCATTCTTGATATTGGTAAATTGTGTTTTCTGTCTTCCTATCTTGATCAGTCTTACTAGATGTTTATCAATTTTAGTGACTTCTCAAAGAATTACACTTTTTTTCTTTGATTTTCTCAGTTGTTTCTCTGATTTCCATGACATTGATTTCTACTCTGATCTTTAATATTTCCTTTCTTCTGCTTAATTTGGGCTTAAGTTGTTATTCAACTTTCCAGTATCTTAATGTAGAATCTTAGTCCAATTTGGGATCTTTCCTCATTTCTAGTACAAGCAGTTATTGCTGGAATTGTCCATTGAAACACTGCTTTAGATGTATTGCATGAAATGCGATATATTATGTTTTATTTCCTTCTTCTCCAAATGCTTTCTAAATCCTCTTCTGATTTCTCCTCTGATCCATTTTTTTATTCAAAAGAGGTTTGTTTTTTTAGTTTATAAGTATTTGATAATATATTTTACATTGATTTCTAATTTAATTTCATTTTGGTCAGTGAACAAACTTTGTATGATTGTAATCCTTATAAGTTCATTGATCCTTAGATTCTCCTCCCTACACACACACACAAAAGGCATCTGACATAATTCCAAGTCCATTCATGTTAAAATCACGCAATAATATAGGAATGTATAGGGCAGGCCCCGTGGCCGAGTGGTTAAGTTCGCGCGCTCCACTGCAGGCGGCCCAGTGTTTCATTAGTTCGAATTCTGGGCGCGGACATGGCATTGCTCATCAGACCACGCTGAGGCAGCGTCCCACATGCCACAACTAGAAGGACCCACAACGAAGAATATACAACTATGTACCGGGGGGCTTTGGGGAGAAAAAGGAAAAAATAAAATCTTCAAAAAAAAAAAAAGTTCGTTTAAAAAAGAAATAATAATATAGGAATGTATGGATAATTTCTTTGTGTGTATTTATCATTGGAGTAAAGGGAAGGCATGAAAGCCTCCCATTTTACTAAAATATATCTCTATTGTTTAATTCTTAAACTATATACATGTATACTTCTGATAATTTTAAGTGTGTTATAAAATATCACTCTTGCTGAAGTATCAAGAATGTATTAGATAATTGCAGATGATAATAAAAGCTCAATGTGAAAAAGAATAGTGACTTGTACTGGAGAAATGGCATTGATGATTGTTCTTAAGGATGAAATTCTATAGTAGCACTCTCTTACCTGTTGGAACATGTAAAAGATTGAACTCTTCAGTCTTCAGGCAAAAGCAGGCTTTAAGTCCCACTCCATTTCATGCTTTTTTGCTTCTCAAACATTGAAAACCAATCTCAAACTGCATCATATTTTGGAAACATGAAAGGAATAGTCAGGAAAATAAAACTAGCCTGGTTGCCACCCTCTAGGAAGGAATGCTGGCCTCTCAGTCCAGATCTGTGAAAGCAAGAGGAAGAAGGGAAAGTCTCAGTTTGCTTCGAATGTCTAAAGTGCAATACCTCCACCTGCTGGTGTATGCAACCCAGTTAATATCCTAATAGCTGTCAATATTTTAGGACAGTAAGAGAGATCTTGAACTTCCAATAGAATCAATGTGCTTTAGTAGTTTTACACAAAGGAAAAAGAAAATATAACTCCAAAATGTTTGAAATATAATTTAGGTCTCTGAGGGTGTGACAATGAGAATTTTGCCACACAGGGCAGGTTTTTAATAACACATTCGTTAGCAATCCCTTTCCCATTATCTACTCCTCCTGCCTCCTGCTCAGATTTTCTTCACTCTCCCTTGTCTCTCTTTCATCTCCCCACCCAAAATCTCCTAACTCTGCCTTTCCTGCAACACCCAGCTTCTTGCGTTAAGTTAGCCTCCTTGGTTTCCCATTGTTTTTCGCTTCTGATATTTCAGGTAAGAAATCTGTTTCCTGTCTAGTTCTTGTCCTTCTATGTATAAACTATTTGTTGGTTAGCTTGTTTATTTCCTTTCTTGAAGCTTTGAGAGCAATTTTATTGTCATTGTTTGTTTTTCTTTTGTTTCTAATCTTGTAGTCAAAAAGTTTCATCACTACGTAAGTGACTGTAAAATTTCATTATTCCTGTTTGATGTCTTTAAATTGCATGAATCTTATCCATCCATAAACTAAAGTCTTCCCTTAGCTCAGGAAAAAGTCTTCTGTTATTTCTTTCATTATATTCTCTTCTATATCTATTATGCAGACATTGGAGGTTGCTTTAAAGATCTTCCTTATTATGTTTTCTCAATGTCATGTAACTAAAGGTAGCTAGAACAGAGTTCAGTTTTTCTTTCTTCTCTGTCTCCCATCCATCTGTATTTTTATGACTGTAGGACCATTATCTAAGCAGTCTAACTGATAAATCTTACTTAGTACTTCTTTACCTGCCTTAAAGAGTGCTCCCTTATTACCTCTAATAATAAAGCAGTTTAAAATGAAGCCATGTAACTTTATGTTATTCTTTCCTCTCTTCTTTGAGGATTCCAATACACATATTTTGCTTTCTTTTGCCTGCCTTCTATATCAATCACTGTGTCACTGTGGCAGACACACTTCAGAAAGATCAAATGGCTGGAGAATTCAGTCACATGAAGGGCCCTCTCAAGAGGTTAAACGTGTGCCTCACCCAAACTCTCAGATGTTGTCCCTCAGACATCTGAGCAGAGGCCAACACAGAGAAGTGATTGTCTCAAAATATCAGTAGATGTGTCTTTTGTCTGATGGAGTGAATCTTCCCCAAAATCCAGAGAAGACACAAAGTTTTTAAGAACTTCTGCTGCCTGGACTGAAAGGGAGACAATACAAAATGAAAAGAGGCTATAGGACTCCCAAAATTCCAGTGGCAGAAAGCAGTCTGATAAAACAACTCAGACGCAAACAAGTGCTACTTCTATGAAAAATAAGGATGACTCAGAGGGCAGAAACAAGAATCCATAGAGAGAGCCCACAGCCTTCAGGATTAGTCAGGGAAATAACAGCGGGCGGAGTTGCCACCCTTTAGGAAGGAATTCTGGCCTTTCCCAATCCAGACTTGTGAAATTGAGAGTAGGTTATTCCCAGTCCTTGAAATGTAATTAACTCCAGCCTGTTAAGGAACTCAGGCTGGAGTTTTAGCAAATGGAATTCAGAACTGCCATGCACCAATCACTCCCTTTTACTTTCCAATTTTCCCCTTTTAGAACAGGAATACTTACAGTGGTTGTCCTATACATGTCCCACAATTTTAAGTAAGGTGTATTGGAGACAGATAACTTGTCTCTAGTTTCACAGGTTCACAGATGACAAATTGTACTCCAGGAGTTGTACTTGAGGAATTGCAACCAGGAGACTTATCTTCACCTGGACCTGATTTAGGTGAGATTTTGGGCTTTGAGCTGATTCTGTAACAGAATGAAACTCTGAGGGACATTAGATTGGAATGGATGTATTTTGCATGTGGGAGGGACATGAATCAGTGGGAGTCAGAGGGTGGAAACACTGTAAGGTGATCCCCAATGAGTCACGCCCTTGTACAATCTCCTCTACTGAAAGTTAATGTGACCTGTGACTTGCTTCTAACCAGTATAACATAGCAAAAGTGAGGGATGTCACGTTTTGACTGGATTATGTTATATGGCAAATGTGAAAGGATGACATTCTGTTGATTAGAATGTTTAGGGCAAAGATCACAGGATGTTAATTTGTGTTTATGTTGTGTTGTGTAACACTTATTTTGGCATGCTTGAGAGAAAGACTCTGCTGGCTTTGAAGTTCGCTCCATATTGTCAGAGGAGCTGAGAGAGGGCAGGTGACCTCTAGGAAGTGAGAGTGGCCCCTGGCTATGAGCCACCAGGAAACAGGGACCTCAGTGCTGTCATCTTGAGTAGATGAAATTGCCAACAACCTGAATGAGCTTGGAAGTGGATTCTTGCCCAGTCAAGCCCCCAGTTAGGAACACGGCTTGATTGTCCACAGCCTGATTTCAGCCTGTGAGACCCCCTGCAGAGGAGCCAGTTAGGTTGTGACTGGACTTCTGACCCAGAGAAACTGTGGGAAAATAAATGTGTGTTATTTTAGTCTGTTGTTTATGGTAATCTGTTGTGCAGCATTAGAAAACCAATACAATCACTGATACCTGTTCATGTATTTTGTTTCATTGTCATTCTCTTGACTCTTTTTATCCCATTTTGCCATGCCTCTTGTTGTTGTTCTTCAGTTTAAATGTATTATCCATCTGTAATTTCATCCTCACTTCTAATACGATTTTCTCTTTTTCTAATTATTGTGTTCCTTCCTGAATTCAATTAATTCTCATCTCATGACTTCCTACGTTCTTTCCATTTAATTCCTGGCTCGTTAGGTTCTAATTTGATTTTTTTTCAATTCATGAAAGTCTGATTCAGTTTGGGGCATAGCACTACAGCTCTTCTGCTGTAGTGGTATGAATGTTGTGCTTGTTGCTCTTGTTCTTGTTTTGGAGAAAATATGCATGCTCTGACAGAAGCTTTAGTGGATCACATCTGCAGTTTTGTGTTCATTCTGGAATGTCTGTTTCCTGGACCAGTAAAAACAGTTGTATGCAGGTCAGAGTAAAAATATTTGTGGCTTATTAAGTTCTTAATTCAAGATCATCCTCTACTTTTACTACATGAGGTACAGTTTCATTAATAACAGGAAGCTTTGGGGAAGAGAAGAGGTTGATAGATCTTCTGATTTTGTGATTCTCCTTTGTTTCTAAAAGTAATTTAATTCCCCCCACTTGCTTCGTTGTTCCCTTTACTATCATGCTTCTTAAGGAGCCTCCAAGATTTAAGTTGCCACTTCACTCCCCATAAGAACACCTTCCCAAGACTATCCCCTTTGATTCTTTACACATTCAAGTTCCTTTTTTCAGATTCCACAGCAACCAGTGCACTTGTATACTATGTCCCAGATTTACTTCCCTAATTTCTTCACTCAGAACAAAATGCTGTTATTACAGAATGAAGTTCTTTCTGCCAATTTCCCCTAGTCCCCACTCCACTCTTTTCCTTTCCAGTCATTCTGGCCATTCTGACATGGTCTCCAAATTTGGCTTTGCTAGACTTGAGTATTTTTTTCCCTGCTTATATGTTAATTCAAAGTTCATAGCATTTTCTATCTTCTAGTTACATTGTAACTGGAGTTTACACATGATTTTTTGTCTGCCTTAGAATATAAACCATAAGAGTACAGTTGAATGATTGCTAACAAAGTGAACACATGAATTGGACAAACATTCACACCAAGAAATGGAATATTTACCTCAGATTCAGAGGTCCCCTCATGCTGCCTTCCAGTGACTTCCTCCTCAAGGGTGGCACTATCTTGACTTTTAGCAGTTGGATTAATTTTGCCTGTTTTGAACTATATATGAATGAAGTCATACACTACGTAGTCACTTGTATCTGGCTTCATTCACTCAAAAATATGTTTGTGAGGGAGTAGCTCTGTGGTATAGTGGTTAAGTTCTGCATGCTCCATTTCTGTGGCCTGGAGTTCATGGGTTCAGATCCTGGGCACGGACCTAAACCACTAGTGAGCCACACTATGGTGGCAACCCACATATAAAGATTGGCACAGTTTTTAGCTCAGGGTAATCTTCTGCAGCAAAAAAGAAAAGAAAAGAAAAGAAAAGAAAAGAAATGTTTCTGAGACATATTCATGTTGTTGGTGTAAGAATAGTTCATTCATTCTTATAACATTTATTCTTATCACAAATATCTGTTGTGTATATATTCCAAAATTTATTTATATATTTTGCTCTTGATGTATATTTTGTACTCTTCAGTTATTTACCATGACTAGCTCTATTACAATCATTCTCTAAGTGAATATAAGTGAGGCCATCTTGTTACTCTAAGTGACACCAGCCCCTCCTCTGTGTGACTACTCGCTGCTCTGCATGTACTCTAAAATAATTCACATGCTCTCCTGATTTATGGCCTCCACTTATGTATGCACTCCCCTATAGCTTGATAAATTAAAATTTTGTTCTATGAGTTTCTCCCATGGAACAGGCTGACCACAGGCGGGAAACACACCTACAAGATATTCATCATCACTGACAGAAGAAAAGAACAATGAAAGACTCTGGAGTCTGTCACGCCTGAAGGCTGACATTTCTAAACCCCCTCCGTACTGCTCATTTTCCCTATATAACTCCCTCAAGATTCTGTAATTCTTGAAGATGGGTTTTTTTTGACACATTAGTCCACGTGTCTTCTGATCATGCCTGCTAATAGAACTAAACTTCCTTTCTGGATCCCTAACCCCTTGTGATTAATTGGCTCAGATCACAGTGAGCAGTGTGCACCCATTGCTTGGTAACAATTCTTTTATATGCTTTTTTGTGAGCATATAAATATGATTCTTTTGGATATGTACCTCCTAATGGAACCACTAGGTCTTAGGGTATGCACATTTCAGTTTTAGTAGATTCTGCCAAACAGAATTTTTAAAAACTTGTTTGTACCAATTTATAGTCCCATGAGTATTATATAAGAATTCCTTTATAATATTTCTTTGAAGGTCTTTTCTGGGAAAACATCTGGGCCCTCTCAAAGACAGCTTCTGTTGACTTTTTTCCTGAGTATGGGTAACATTTTCCTGTTTCTTTACATGTCTTGTAATATTTTTTGTTGAAAACTGACATTTTAGATAATATACTGTATTAACGCTGAATTCTGATTCCACATCCTCCAGGAGTAAATGTTCTTGCTGGTTGTTTGTGGCAGGGATCCTTAGAACTTGGAATGATTCTATAGTTAGGAGCATCTATGGGGTGTTCTTTGATGCTTAAAGAACTTAAGACATCTTCTGAAAACCTGCTACAGGTTAGTGTTGATTATGAATCTATTTTTAACCTTTCTATATTATCAGATTCTCCTGCATCTCTCCTTTCTCCAGCCTGAGTTCAAAGGGATTCAACTAACATAGAATAAATTATGTGAAGTTATATTTTTATAAGCCAAAAATAGTCAAATATTAGCAATTTTATATGGTTCGAAGCATAAACCCTCAACAGAGAGAGAGTGTGAAAGTTGTTTACATCCCATTGGGCTGAAAGTCAATGAGCAAGTCAAAGGAACTCATTGGTCTCCTGGAGTCTTAGCCCCAAATGTCATAGCTTCATTCATCATGCCCTCTGTTTTCCTTAATTACCCATGTTTGGTTACTTCTACTTCCAGTTCTTCCCTATTCTTACCCCAGCTGTGTCATCACCATTATTGAAAATCCCCAAAGTTTGCAGACTCTCAGCACTATAAGAGATCCATTGGATGAACTGAAACTTAATGAAAAATCCTCTCTTTCTTAAAATCACCTTTTCCTTACCTGTGAATGTTTCTTCCAACTAATAGGGGGAGAAAGATGAAGTTTGTCTGACTTTCTCACAGGAAACAGAAAGGAAACAAGGTGTCATGAGAATGAAAGAGTGTTGAAGCCTGAGCCCTTTCTTCTTTCCAGGATCTCTACAATGATCAATTCCGAGGACCCTAGGTTTTTCCATTTAGACACAAATACTTTTCTGAGCAACTATTATATACTGGACTCTATTCTAGGTTCAGAGAATTCTATCTGAATAAGATAGAAAAGTCCCCTACTACCAAGGAACTTACCTAATGACAGAGGAGAAAGACGATCACCCCATAAACATTTAACAAAGAAAAAATTTCAGAGAGCAACAAGTGCTCTGAAAAAATACATCAGAGTTATGCAACAGAGAGAATGGATTCACCTGACTTCAGTTCAAGTGACTAGAGATCTCCCCCTGAGAAAGTGACATTTAGTTGGGACATGAATAGTGAGAGGAAGCCACTCTGTGAAGAGTCTAAGGGACAAAATTTTCACAGAGAAGGAACATGTGAAATGCTGCAGTGTGGGAAGATGTTTGCTGTGTTTAAGCTGCAGAAATAAGGCAAGAGGGGCTGAAGCATAACAGTAAGTTGGGAGATGGCAGAAGATGAGGCTGAAGAAGTCAGGAGCCAAATAATATTAGGCCCTGATAGCCAGGGTAAGAATGTGAATTTTATTTAAAAAGATATGTGAAGCTACTGAAGGGTTACAAAGAAAGTCAATTTATATTAATTTTTAAAAAATAATTCTAGCTACCATGGGGAGGTTGTATTGCAGACATTCACAGGTGGAGCCAGGGAGACCATTTAGGAGCATAGTAGAATTCTCCAGGGAAGACATACTTGTGGCTTCACTTAGTGTGGTAGTGATACAGACAGTGGTCAAGATAAAGTGAATAGATTTGGGTGAGATTTTTGTATGACTTGTTAATGAATTAAATGGTGGAGTGGTGAGACAGAAACATTAAGCTTATCCTTAAGGATTTTGTCTTTCATACTAACTAGGTGGATGATGTGCTGTTTATTGAGAGAGAGAAGATGTAGGAGGAAATAATTTGAAGTGGGTGTTTAGATATAAAGGCTTTGCTTAAGTTAAGTTTGAAATAATTTTTGACTTTAGGTAGAGCTGTCAAGAGGTCAATTGAATATATGAGCCTGGAGTTCAGAGGGTGGCCAAAGCTGATGGTGTCACCAACACATGTACTCTGTTAAATTCCAGGCAAGTAGAGAGGTTACACAGGGAGACAGAGTGGGTATAGAGGAGAAAAGAGGGCAAGAGCCATTTGTGGAAGGCCCGGAGCCAATGAGTCAGCATAGGGGACTGAAATGGGGGTACCAGTGATGTTGAGGAAAAGCAAGAGAATACGATGCATGAAAGTGAAGGAAAGTAGGTTCTTCTCAAGGAGAAGGGAGTGGCCAGTTGCAATGAGCACCACCAAGAGGTGGGTGAAGTGAGAACATGACAGAGAAGTGAGCACTGGGTCCGGCGGACTTGACATTTGCAATCAGTGGAGTATATAAGATAGAAACTGGATGGGACCATTAGAAGAGAGAATGGGAGCTGAAGAAATGAAGGATGGATTACAGATGACTCTTCTGAGCAGCTGACCTCAGGGAAAGACTGTGCTCTGGTTTCAGGGAGTCAGCTGGACCTAAAGTATAAGAATAAAAGATTCTGAAGAGAGCCTGGAGGACTTGAGACCAGAGATGTTCAGTCATCAACAAAGAAGCACCAAAGTGTCCTTATATGCAGAGGTGACTGGAAAAAGTCATAAATTCATATATCCAAATTTATTAGTAACCTAGAATACACCATTTATTACCCTAGGTGATGAGGATGGAGTGATGAACAAAACAAATCTGGTCTCTATCAGCATGGAGCATCATAACATTTTGCAGTTACTATGTACTAGGCATATAGATTTCAGTATGTAGTTCCCATAACTATCCTATCATATCCATAATAATTAAAAACATTATATCTATGAAATTTATAATTCAAAGAATTCAAGTAACAACGTCACATAGTGCTAGAACACGGATTATATAGTCTAAATCTGAGTATATACAACGTCCTTCTCTTCCATGTCTGCATACTCCATTTGTATTAGGTTCATGTAAACTCCATTATTATACATAAACCAATGTTTCCACCCTTCTGTGTTCAAAATGGTAATTAGTGATAACATTAATAGAAGGCAATCACAAAATCATGATGAAGATATTATTTGCTTTAGGAAGTTAAGGAATAGAAAGATCCTGTTAGCCCGCATTCATAGAAGCTATAAAAATTAAAATGGCAATATATTTATTGAGTACTTATTATGTAATCAGCATTAAAAAGACTCACTATTTAATTTCACAATTAATAATAATCCTGTGAGGAACATGCTATATTTAAAGTCATTTTAGAGATAAAGATAAAGGGTCATAGATGTTAAAAACTGACCCAAGTGGAAGAGTTCATGTTAATATTCAGACTTTCTGATTCTAGAGTTTAGGCTTCTAACCATTATTAGGGAATGGTTGCTCAATTGGGTAAAATTGACAAAATTCCTGAGTACAATATGTACAGTGTATGTCTTAGGGTAAGAGAGAGATGCAAGGCCTGCTAGTTCCAATATATAGAATAAATTTACATTCATTTTGAATTTATTCTTTGAAAAGTCCCAAATGGGTCCACACTATATGCAGACCATCATGGGCGTGCGTTGAAGACTACAATGAAATATTAAATGTACTCCTTCTCTTGAGATGTTCTTAGTATGTAGGGTTAGAGTTTCCCAATAAAATTCAGGATGCCCAGTTAAATTTGAATTCCAAATAAACAACAATAATCCAATTTTATTGGGAATCCTGTATTTTTCTGTGCTAAATCTGGTAGCTTTCAGTTGGGCACTTGAGCATGAACTAACAGCACTAACCATACAAGCTACAGTGAGCAAAAACTTCACACATTTTTATTCTTTAACTTTTTCATGTGTCAAGAAGGTGCCTAGAGAATTTCTGAATAGTAAGTTAGACTCAGTCTGGTCCAGAGTGCATCCCCCGGAGTTCACAAGGAGCTTTGGGAAGGTCTCTACTCAAAGTCTGGGGACTTGCCCATTTATTGTACATTATCTATAAGACAATGTCATCTCTTTCTTAGTTTTTCCCCTTCTGAAGGGACTTTACTACAGAAATGAGAGTTCTACATCTGTCCAAATCTGCTGATTTGATGTCTACTGGTATTATTGGGAGGAGATCAAAAGTTAGGAAATGAATTAATTGGGACATTGAAATGGACTAAAATAGCTGACGCTGTAGCTTAGTACAAAAAATAAGTAGTGGACCAGTTGCAGAGAAATTAAGAAAGATGATAATGTGAAGGATCAATTATATGACTTGAAGACTAAAGTGTTCTGGTACCAATTCCAATGTGTAGGGGTTTTTTTCCACACCACAAAGCAATTCTTCCACACCAGCTGAATGTCCTATAATTCAACTCAATTCTGACACTGTCTACATGGAGATAGCATCAGATGCCACAGGTTAAGGACTCAGTTCCACATGACAGCCCCCTCCTACTTCAGATGCCAATCACAAGTTCAAGTTGTCATGTGTGCTTCTGACCTCTGGGCTATAGGTTGGAGGTTCCCACAACCCCTTCTTTGGGCTTCATTAATTTGATAGAGTGGCTCACAGACCTCAGAGAAATATGTTACTTACTAGATTACTGGTTTATTATAAAAGGATGTAACCCAAGAACAGCAAGATGGAAGAGATACGGTGGGCAAGGTACGGGGAAGAGATGCCTAGCTTCCATGCTCTCTGAGTGCACCATTCTCCCCTAAAATCCACATGTTCATGAACCCAGAAGTTCTTTGAACCCCATCTTTTTGAAGTTTTATGGAGATTGAATTACATACGCATGATTAAATCATTGGCCATTGGTGATTGAACTCAACCTGCAGCTCCTCTCCGCTTCCTGGAGGTCAGGGGGTAGAACTGAAGGTTCCAACCTTCTAATCACATGATTGATTCTCCAGGAAACCAGGCCCCATCCCAAGTTGGGATCCAAAAGTTGCTTCATTAACATAACAAACGACACCTTTATCACTTTTATCACTTATAAATTCACAGAATTAAGGAGTTCTGAGCCACAAAAGGGGATGAAGATTATGAATCACAATATCACAGTGACTGATTGACAAGGCAAAGAAATCAGCAAACTTTGGTCCTCAAAAAAATGTATTTTGTTGGAAAAGTAGCTCTGCACTGGGATCAGATTCCTAAAAAGCATAACTTTCATGTAGGACCAAGATTTTCAACAGATATAATATTGGCAAATTTGTCAATGTAATTCTCAGCTGCTCCATGGTTAGCAGTGGCTTCTTCACCACAGTTTTTTCAGGTGGTTTGCACCAGTGGTTCTCAGCCAGAGACAGCTCACCACCCTCCTCCCTGCTCCTTCTCACCCCAGAACATTTGGCAAAATCTGGAGTCATTTTTGGTTATCACGCTGGGCGTTTCTTGTGACAACTTGTGGGTAGAGGCCAAGGATGCTGATAGACAGCTTACTATGTACAGAACAGCCCTCACCACCCCCAACCACAAACAATCATCTGGTCCAAAATGTCTATGGTGCCAAAGTTGGAAACTCCACTTTACCCTGTGCTTCTTCTAAAAATTCTAGACTAACACTTTATACACACACTCACCTTCCGATCTGTTTCCTCATGGTTTATTTTAGCTTGTTTCATTACCAAAAAAACTACACAGTTGCACAAATTGGCAACTTTCTGATTGAATCCATTCAATCAAAGCAAGTTCCAGATCTTTATATTCATTTTTTGCCTCGTGCAACATTTTTCAAAGTTTCATGAAAAATTTCAAAATTTCTTGGTCATTACATCTCTATTAACATTCAACATCTTGCTTTTTTAAGTCATAAATAGTGGTGACTGCCACAAATATTTTTCAGTAAAGTGCCTCAAATATCTGAGGTAATCCTACTTTCCATACTATTGGTGGTATCAGAAGCTTCCATTTATTCATCTCACTTTTAACCACAAGGTTATTCTTTAACTCTTTTTGACATTGATGTGGGCTTGGCAAGCCGAGGAGTCGAAAGAAAGATTTCTTGGACTTTCCAGTTCTGGTAGTAGTGCTCCTTTATTCAGAGAATAGCATGGAGTAGCATGGGGACAGGACCTATGGGCAGCGAGAGCTGCAGTGTGTTGAGAGTTAGAGCTAAATTTATAAGGCATAGGTATGTGAGTTATTTCTTTATGCGACAAAGGAAAGATGATGAAGAAAATCATTAAAATGGTATCAGTGTAGGTAGTGTCTGGTCATTGGGTAGTCCTATAACTTTAGATAAGAATCAGATCAAATCAGATCAGGAGTCCTATGCTTCTGGGAGGATGATATAGATCAGTATGTAGGGCGGGAGGCCTTGGGCTTTTCTCCCTGGGGCAGCCTTGATCCTCATCAACATTACACAGTTCAATTAAATATAAAGGCAAAAACATCAAAACATATACATTTATATAATATATATGTGTATATTTATACATATTTGCATGTCTGCACATATTGCAACTACAGAAGCACATGTAACCAATAAGAGCTGTGAGAGGGGCAGGCTGGTGGTGCAGCGGTTACGTGTGCGCAGGTTCTGCCTCCCTTTTTCCTCAAACAAACACACACTCACTCTTCTCTATTCCACATCAACTTAACCTTTCATGTCACATCTTAAATGTCACTCTTAGAGACTACTTCTTTTGCACTATGAGGTAAATGAGACCATCCTGATACTCTCTGTCCTAGAAGTCCACACGATTTTCACATTTCTCTCTCCTGTAAAAATTCTTGTGCGGTTGTTTTTTGTCCATCACTTTCACTAAAGTTTAAGCTCCAGGAGTGGAGAGGAAATGTCTGTTTTTCCCTTCTTGGGATTCCCAGGGGACAGCATAGCCTGGAACAAGGTCATTACTAACCAAGTGATTACAGAATGAACAAGGAGGGGGACATGTTTAAGGACTGGTTAAAGAGCTGTGGCCTGAGAGGAGGGAGCCCTGAGTGTCCTTTAGGTGGAGGCAAGTAGGAGAAGGTGGTGATGGAGAGAAATCCTCCTCCAGCTTCCAGCTTCTGCTAGGAGGTCTGCAGCCAGGCACGGCAGCCCAGTGGATCCTGAATATCTCTGGACTCAAGGGCTCTCCTCCACACGGCCAGGCCTCCCACCACAGTCTGCAGATGGAAGATGAAGCTGGGGGTGCGGGTGGAGCCAGTCAGGGGTGTCCTAGTGCCCCACCTGTGCCTGGGCTCCCCGTATTGGGGGATATCGCCATCAGTCTCTTCTCAGGAGCCTGCCTTGGTGACCGGATCCTTCCTGTTCCCACAGCACATTTCATGGTGCAGGCTGAGTCCGAGTGTCATTTCTCCAACGGGACCGAGGGGGTGCGGCTCCTGAACAGATACTTCTATAACGAGGAGGAGATCGTGCGTTTCGACAGCGATGTGGGGGAGTTTCGGCGGGAGACTGAGCTGGGGCGGCTGGATGCTGAGCACTGGAACCGGCAGAAGGACCACCTGGAGCGGAAGCGGGTCGAGGTGGACACGTTCTGCAGACACAACTACGGGATTGTTGATAGCTTGATGATGCAGCGACGAGGTGAGCTAGGTGGGTGGGCGGCCAGGGGGCGGGGGCAGTGTGTGTGTGTGTGAGAGAGAGAGAGACAGAGACAGAGAGATTCAGTCCAGGTGAGTGTGTAGGATTGTGAGTACAAGTTATAAGGGTTCCAGTGAGAGCCTGTTGTGATGGGAGAGTGTGTGTGTTTGTGAGGGGTGTACTGTGAGCTGATGTGGGACAAAGAGAATGTGTGTGTGTGATGGGGTAAGTGGGTCTAGGATGTGAGAGTACAGGGAGGGGGAGTACAGAGTGTAGGGTGGGGGGCATTCTGTTCTTGGCATCCGCTCTTCCTAATCCTGAAACCCCTGAAATAAATGTGCCTGTGTTGGTGTGCATACCCATTTCATGGAGAATGACAGTTGTGGGGAGACTAATATGGAGGGAGAGGGTAGGGAGGAACCTCCCAGGTACCTCTGACCTCTCTGAGGCTTCTTTTAGATCTCAATTTCCTGCGGTTCTTTTGTTTCCTTAGCGTATGTATTTTTACATAGTTGAAATGATTGTGAAACTAGCTTTTTGAATGGTGTCGATGCAAATAATCAATAACCAAGCTACAGATTAGAAAGATAAGGTGAGATTTGTTTGAGCTGAGGACTAGCCCAGAAGCACAGTCTCCCCCAGGGAAGAAAGTGCTCTGGAGAAGCGTGGTTTACAGCAGGTTATATACCATTTCAGAACAAAAAACTCACATCAAGCAGGCAGGAAAACAGCTTTTTTTTCAAAGTCACAAAGAGGTGTTCGCTGCAGTTTAGCATGTACACAGCAGGTCACCTTGACTTTGGTTTTCTGGAAGAAATCTTATCTTCAAAGAAGTATTGGTATTGGTATTGGTATCAGAGGAAGGGAGACATTCATCCCTATTTTTAGAGTGCACTCTTTGCTTTGGGAACTGTTTTAAGCAGATGTGCAGTTCATGTTTGGTGGGCTGTAAGTCAGGCTGCTCTGGGAAAAGCAAGTTTAAGGCCAAATCAGGTTTAAACCAGAATGGTTTCCCTATATATCTCAATATGTGAAAATTTTTTATTCTTATTATTTTCATCAATAATAATTCCATTACTTAATATTGACATACTGATGTGACTATTTTTTAATGCTAATAGTATTTAAGTAGTTATATATTATTCCTTTGTATAGTTGTAACACAATTCACCTCACATTCCCATTTGTTAGTTTTTTTTCAATATTGCCACTCAGAAATTTCTACCTTTTTATTTTTGATTTCTATACATTTATTTCTAAGGTTCTTCTATTTTTTTGCATATTTATTTACACTTGTAATTACTGTTCTGAGCATTATCTATTATCTGTCATCTCTGGGGTCCTAGTGTTCTTAGTGACTTTATGGGTTCTCTATGCAGTAAGATTATTAACACTTTTTGCTGATATTTGATTCAGCATTTTCTCCAGTTTGTGGTTTGTATTTGATTATGTTTATTGTTTTCCATGTTAAGAATTTAAACGTTTTTGCCTAATGAAATATACTACAAAATTGTTATTAATGATATACCATCAATTTTAAATTTACTATTTTGTGGTATTATAAAAGTGTTGCCCCCCTCATAGGTTTCGCCTTTCTTTAAAATAACTATATTTGTTGAGGGCCTGGTTATGTCAGAAATTGACTCATAAGTTAAGCACATTTATTAATAAGTCCCAGACCTGCCCTGACCTCAAATATCAGTTTAGAAGGAGAGAAGATTATAAATTTATAACAGTTCCAATAACAGATATGTTTTTGCAAAGAGAGATTGATCATCTGAGTGTAAACGTAAGAACTTTTGAAGTGAATGACTTTCCTTGCTCCTTTCCCTCTCCTTCAGGACTCAAGCTTTTCCTGGGATTCAACTCTTAGATATAGAGAGTCATCTCTGTCTATTCCTGCTTGGTCCCAAGGTAGAACCATTTCTGTGGTGTTCTAAGATGTGAATGCATTGAGGTGCCTTCTCGTGATTTCACTCCCTATCACGGTCTATCCCATCGCTGTTCCCCAATTTATCCACACTACTTTGAATCATATTTTCTTTCATAGTAAACAAAGACAATAAATAGCTAAGATATATTGAAGGCTGAGTTCCAGCCATTGTTTTACATATTATAGGTACATAGATCTTCATATAACTCTAAAACGTAAGTTAGTATTATCACTCCTCTTTGTAGATGAGACAACTGAGGCACAGAGGTATTTAAAAACTCACCTGAGATCAAACATTAAGAAGAAAAGACTAGATTTGAACCAAGGCAGCCCAGCTCCAGAAATCACACTTTTAAATAATATACTGTATGTCTTGCAAAGGTTTGTAAACACTTCAATTCAACAACAAATAACTATTTTGAGATATGAAAAAATCCCACAATTTTCTTGAACATCTTTCAAACATAAAGGGCTCATGCTATAAGGATTGAATTCAAGACTCATGACACTGGCTCCTGTTCAGCAACATGGGCAGCTTTGAGGGAGGCCTGCCCGAAACTGGAGGTGGGGACTGGAGACTGGAGGCAGAAAGGCAGCCAGCCAAGGAGACTTACTCTGTCTTTCTCACTTATTCCCTCCACCTTTTCCCTCCTAGCTGAGCCTACCATCACTGCGTATCCTGCAAAAACCCAGGCCCTGCAGCACCACAACCTCCTCATCTGCTCTGTGAATTGTTTCTATCCAGGCCACATTGAAGTCTGGTGGCTCCGGAATGGCCAGGAAGAGGAGGCTAGGGTCATCTCCACAGGCCTGACCCATAATGGAGAATGGACCTTCCAGACCCTGGTGATGCTTCAAACAGTTCCTCAGGGTGGAGAGGTCTACACCTGCCAAGTGGAGCACCCAAGCCGGACAAGCTCTATCACAGTGGAATGGAGTGAGACACTCTCTGACCCCATAAATTCCTCACCCACCAAGGAGGAGACATTGCTTATCCCTGAGTGTCAGATTTCTCCTCTCCCCACACCATATTTTCGTTTGCTCCAGGTTCTCCTCTGCTTTAACACAGGTGACAGGGCATAGCCCTGTATATTCTGTAATAGAAATCCTCTGAAAGTTTCTACAAATATCTGTACCCCCCTGGGGAGGCAAATACACCTGGTAGGCAGAAAAATGATTGTTTTGAGCCTTCTCAAGATATCATAGGTCATGGTTCCCCCTGGTCCTGGGCATCAGTCTGCTGTCTCTGGCTAGACTTGTACTCCTGGCATTGTTGCTCTGAGTGTTCACTGTGATCTGAGAAGAGGCACAAGCTCTACAATATAGGAACCTTCCTGACACCAGGGGAGTCCAGTCTCAGCTCTGCCTTTTATTAGCTCTGTCACCCTAGACAAACTACTCAACCTCATGGAGTCCCAATCTCCTCTTTCCCTCAGTTGTTGAGCTAGTGGCTTATGTCAAAGCTGTAATATTTAGAGGAGTTCAGTGCCTGAACCTTGTAGCTACTTATTGTGATTTTTCAATCTCTTTTCCAGAAATAGCCAATTATTGTAGTTCTTCCAGGGCAGCCTTCTTCCCCCATTCTCAAAGCTCTCAATCCCAAAGTCTCAATTAGAGAAGCTGGATTTCTGGTAAAAATCACTAAAACTGGCTTCTTTTCTCAGGGGCCCCATCTGAGTCTGCGCAGAGCAAGATGCTGGGTGGAGTCGGGGGCTTCGTGCTGGGACTGCTCTTCCTTGGGGCGGGGCTGTTCATCCACTGCAGGAACCAGAAAGGTGAGGACCCTGCCGGCAGCTGAGACCCACACAGACCTTTGGGGGAAGAAACATGGTTTTGTTCAACTTAGTTCTCTGTATACAGTGGTCCTCTTTAAAGCCTTTCTTCACCTACTCAACCTCAAATTTATTGCAAATCCAGAAGGCAAACGTCCTTGGTTACTATGTTGAAACATGAAGGGTTATGGCCCATAGCAGTAAGAGAAGGGTCAACATGAGTGGAGATCATGGGTCAAGATCCTGGAGCAAATGCTGAAGTGCCATTAAGGCTGATGAAATTACACTGGATTTGTGTGACAGGAACTTCATGGGTCACACACTCTCAGTTTCTGCTCTCCTCTCTTCCCTGGCATCATGTGATGTGAGTTGTGGTGTTAGAGAAATCTCAGGTGGGGGGGTCAGGAGCTGGGGACATTGTATTTGGGGACAGACTTACCTCCCTATCTTTTAAGAATGTATCTTCCCTTCTCTTTCCCAGGACATGCCGAACCTCAGCCAACAGGTAATGCTCTTTAATCCTCTTTGAGAGATAGGTTTGGTTATCCTAGAACCGATGGGGGAGATGACAAGCCAGGAGAAGAAATAATGGGAAAGACTTTGAATTCTGATCAGGTAATTTGCAGTAAAACCTCTTCTCTCCACTTAATAAAATGGCCTGCTCTCTAAAGTAGCATTGGGTCAGGGTAACTTAAGAATTTTTCTCCTTCTTAATGCAGTGCTTTATTATGACGCCCTGAGTGAGGGGAGAGGAAGCTGCTCCTAGAGTTAGGTCTGGAAACAGGACTCTCCTCTGTCTTTTGCAGGGCTCCTGAGCTGAAGTGAAGATAGTGACTCTCAAGTGAGAACCCTCTCTCCCAACTTCTTCCCAGCATGAAAAGGTTTCCTATTTGACTTTTATTCTACCAACAGTGTGCTTTCTCAGGATCTGGTTTGCTCCCATTTCAGTGACCCTGCAGAAAATACCCTCCCTGATGGCTTCCTCAGCCCCCAACCTAGGCCTAGAAGTCCCCAATATTGATTGCAGTCCCTTATCTTCATTCTTTCCTGGTCCCCTTTGTATTCAACCTTTATGGCCTCCCTCTCATCTGAACTCACTTTCTGCCCACAATTTTAATAAAATTTTTATCAAATAAATATGGAGTAAAGATCATCTGCCTCATACAGCTTCAAGGACAAGAGGTAGAAAAACGGAGAGAAAGGGAGGATTCCATCACAATGCAATAATAGTTTTCATTTATACTCCAGAATTTAGGGTTCTCATCAAGATGGAGCTGTGAGCAGACGTTGAACTCACCTCCTCACAGGAACACGACCAGGTTACAACAATTTTAGGAAGAATCACCCTGGATTGAAAACTGAAAACTAGATAAAAAGAACCCCCACAACAAGGGACAGTACTGACTAAAGCAGAAGAGGCAGTAACTCCGGCCGGAGAGGAAAAACCCACCTTTGGGAGCAGAGGAACTTCTCAGCTGGCCAGGCGGGAGCCAACCTAAGGTATATTCCAGAATTTTGGTCACACATGGATCAGGAAGCTTTCCTTCTTTCCACAGTTTTTCTTGATTTTCTTGCATTCTGCAATTAGGAATATTTACCTGGGCTTGGAGAAAGCCCTTAATGACCCCATATCATGGTGATCTCCTCCATCTTTTCATTCTCAAAGACAAAAACAGAAGGTCCTTCACACTATGGGATACAAAGAGGGGACAACAAGTATAAGAAATACACACAATTTGTATGAATGTGATGCCTTCAAGATTTTTATAATCATGTTCTTTGGTCTCTTTTTCCCAATCTTTTTAGGAAAATATCTAAACCTGGGTACTTCTTGAATTCCCCTTTCATTAGTTAAGGGTAGGCTTCAACACCTCAATGTTTTTTTACTATCTCTTGAATAAAAATCAGTGGCATACTGACTCTTTTGGCTTGGGATGTACTTTTCCCATACGTGGTCTCAGAAGGCCATCAGGACAAAGTTACAACTCTAGTGGAAAATATGTATTTCTGAGACTCAGATTGTGTGACAAACTATCTGTCACAGGAGAATCCCGTATGTGTCTTACCATGGCAGAAATCAGAGATAATGCTGGCAAAAAAAGGGGGAATATATAAATACACTAGTGTGCATCCAAACAATGAAATACTCTGCAGCTCAAAGAAAAAAATGAGAAGCTCTCTGTATCCTGTAATGGAATAATCTCTAAATTTATTTGGAACAAGGTACAGGACTGTATGTGTAATATGCCACATTTTGTTTAATAAAATAGAGGAGAAGGTTAGGAATATATAGCTATACCTATTCTATTCCATTCTACTTATGTTTGTAGATAGAAACAATGGAAGGATTTAAAAAAATAGCTGCCTCTAGGGCAAGAGAGGGAATGAGTACTGGGAACAGAGTTGAAAGCTAGACTTTTATGAATATATCTTATTTAATAGTTTTAACTTCGGGGACAATCAAATATTTTATGTAATAAAATATAAATGATCATGTCAGGGGCTGGCCCCGTGGCTGAGTGGTTAAGTTCGCACGCTCTGCTGTAGGCGGCCCAGTGTTTCGTTGGTTCAAATCCTGGGCGCAGACATGGCACTGCTCATCAAACCACGCTGACGCAGCGTCCTATATGCCACAACTAGAAGGACCCACAACGAAGAATATACAACTATGTACTGGGGGGCTTTGGGGAGAAAAAGGAAAAAAATAAAATCTTAAAAAAAAAGATCATGTCAAAAGTAAATAATGACAATTTTACCTCCTTTGCCACCTTCATAACTATTTTTTTTTTTTTGCCATTTTTCATCCTCTAACACCTCCAGTACTCCAGAAATCAGGGGGACATTTTTAAATATTTCATCATTGAGTCTGATGTGTGCAGTAGGGTAGCAATCCTTTCTTAGATTGAGAAAATTTATTTTTAATGCTAGTTTTTTTAATATTGGATTTTTTTAAAAATTAAGAACAGGTGTTGAATTCTGTCAAACAATATTTTATACTTCTATTTAGTTGGTCATATGGCTTTTATCCTTCTTTCAGTTAACATAGTAACAGAAGTCATAGCCAGCACAATAAAACAAAAAAGGAAATAAATGACATGCTATATTGTGAGATCTGAAATTTCAAGTGCTGCCATGACATCTTCAAGCCTCAGAAGGTCCCAAAGGCCTAACGGTGACTTCTCCTGCTTTCACCAGATATCTTCCCCAAACCGAGCAGGAAACCCTCCCCACCTGGCTACTTCTATCAGCCTGAACAGCTGCACTCCACCTGATCCTCAGCCTAGGGCTTTGGTTCCTGCCAGCCCATTGAACTATTCACACAAACCAAAACATCCTTCCATGGGAACCAGAAGGACCCCATAATCTTGTTACTACAAAGACTGCCTCTCATACCCCCCTGCTTGTTCACTCTGTTCCTGAGTGCAACACTCATGTGGCCCTACGTGGAATGCAGTGTCTTTCTCCCTCAGGCTGTGAGTATATGTGATAAACTGCTATCACTCTCATCTGTCCATTTTGGGTGTTGTGTATTCAGTTATCTCGTACTGTTTAGGATAATGAATCCCTCCTTCATCAGCAGGGTGAAGAGGGGGTGGTTACAACACATGCAGATCAAAAAGGAAGAAGTAAAACTATTCCTATCCTTGTTGATATGATGGTCTACATAAAAATCCCAAGGAATGCTCCACCCCAGAAAAAGCCTCTTACAACTAATGAGGGAGTTCATCCAGATCACAAAATTCAACATCAACCAAAAGAATCAATTTGCATCTCTATATATGGCAATGAAGAAATAAAACAAAAATTAAAAATGCAATGCCATTTACAATCACTGAAAAAAGAAGAAATACTTAAGTAAAATTCTAACAGAATATGTACAAGACTTGTATGCTGACATGCTGATGAAGGAAATCAAAGATCTAAGTAAATGGAGAGACTTACCATATTCGTCAGCTAAAACACTGAACATAGTGAAAATGTCAATTGTCCCCCAAATTGATATCCTAGTTTAATGCAATTTCAATCCAAATTCCAGCAAAATTTTTAATAGCTGTCGACAAAGTTTTTCTAAAATTTATGTGAACAAGCAAAGGACTTAGAATAGATAAAACAAATTTGATAAAGAAAAATAAAGTTCAGGGATTACTGTAACCAAATTTAAGACTTTTATATAGCTACAGTAATCAAGACTGATGAGTACTGGGGAGGAGTGGACACACAGATGAATGGGACAGTGTAGAGAATCCAGAAATTGACCCACACCAACTCACTTTTGACAAAGGTACAAAGAAATTCAATGGAGTATGGATAGTTTTTCAACCAATGGTGCTGGAGCAAGTGGATATCCATGGGCAAAAAAAGAAAAAGTAAGAAAGAAAGGGAAATGAGAAAAAGAAAACTGGACCAATTCTCACATTTTATGTAAGAATTCACTCAAAATAGATCACAAATTTAGATGTAAAATATAAAAGTTTTAGAAGAGAATGTAGGTGAAAATCTTTGGAACTGAGGGCTTAGTGAAGAGTTTTTAGACATGACACCAAAAGCATAATCCATAAAAGAAAAACATCAGTAAATCGGTCTTCATCAAAAGTAAAAACTTTTTTCTGCAAAATCTCCTGTTAAAAAAAATGCAAAAATAAGCTGTAGACAGAGAGAAAATATTTTCACACCTTGAATATCACAAACAGCATGTATCTAAAATATATAAAGGACTCTCAAAAGTCCACACTTAAAAAAGAAAAAAAATTAATTACAAAATGATCAAAAATGTGAAGGGGCATTTTATCAAAGAGGATATCCAGATGGCAAATAAGCACATTGAACAGTGTTCAATATCATTAGCTATTAAGGAAATACAAATTGAGAGCATGATGACATATCATTACATACTTATTAAAACAGCTAAAACATCAAATACTGACAATGCAAAATGCTGGTGAGAATGCAGGGAAAGTGGATCTCTCATACACTGTGAAATTGTACAGCACCTCTGGAAAACTGTTTGACAGTTTTTTAAAAAACTAAACATATACTTACTTCATGACTCAGTAATCACATTTCCAGGCATTATTACCAGAGAAATGAAAATGCATGTTCATACAATAACCTTACACAAATGTTCATGGTGGCTTTATTTGTAATAGTCCCAACTAGAAACAACCAAATGCCCTTCAATAGGCAACTGGTTGAACCATACCATACTACTCAGCAATAAAAAAGAACAAACTGCTGCTACACTCAACAACTTGGATGGATGTCAAGGGCATTATGCTGAGTGAAAAATACCATTTTCAAAAAGTCACATACTGTATGATTCCATTTATCTAACAATAATGACAAAATTATAGATATGACAAACAGATTAGTGGTTGTCAGGTGTTAGGGTGATGGTGACCGAAGGAAAATAGTTGTGAATATAAAGGGTAGTGTGAGGGAGATCTCTGTAGTAATGCAATGATTCTGTGCTTGAATGTGGTGGTGGTTACGCAAATATACAAGTATGATAAAACATAGGCATAGAACTATACGCACACATTGCACCTCAGTATACATATATATGTATATCAGTTTCCTGGTTTTGATATTGTACTACATATATTTTTGATATTGTACGTAGTAAAATATCAAATGTACTATGTACAATATAAAATTTGATATTGTACTATATATATCAATATATGTATATCCATTTACTAGTTTTGATGTTGTACTATAGTTCAACATATAACTATTTGAATAAACTAGTTCAAGGAGTACATAAGATCTCTCTGTACTTACTGTCTTTGCAAATATCTGTCAATCTGTAATTATTTCAAAATAAAATGTTTTAAATATTGGCTGCCAACCAAGAATATTCTGACCAGAAAAATTGTCAGTGAAAATTGAGAGAGAGATAGACAAGCAAAATCTTATGGAGTTCATCACTACTAGACTGGCCATATAAGAAAAGTTAAAGGGACTTTTTTTAGAATGAAACCAAGGGCACTAATTAGGAACATGAATACATATGAAAGTATAAATCTCATTGGCAAAAGTAAATATGTAGTAAAGGTAGTGGAATAAACACTTATAAACCTAGAATGAAGCATAATATACAAAAGTAGTAAAAAAATAACTGGTAACTACAATAATTTGTTATGGGATATACAAGATGGAAAAAGGTGTAAATTGTGACATCAAAAACATAAAAAGTGAGAGGGGAGTAAAATTTAGAGCTTTAGAATGCATTCAAAATTAAGTTATCAACTTAAAACAGACCGTTATAAATATAAGCTGTTTTATGTAAGCCTCCTTGTAACCACAAACCAAAACCTAGAGAAGATACACAAAATATAGGGAAAAGAACCTAAGCAAACCACTAGAGAAAGTCATCAAATCACAAAGAGAGGAAGAGGAGAAGAAAGTAATAGAGAAATTACAAAACTGCCAGAAAACAATTAATAAAATGGCAATAAGTACATACGTATCAATAATTACTTTAAATGTAAGTGGACTAAATTCTCCAATCAAAATACATACAGTGATGGGTGGGGGGAGCAAAATGGTGGGGTGAGCTGACCCAGGACTCTCTCCCCTCCAAACTACAACAAAGGACTGGAAAGAAAACTGAATTTCAGCTAATAAACCTAATGCCAGGACGTCAGAGACCTACAGTATCAAAAAGACGGAGGACGGAGACCCTGCTGCCAGACTCGGAGGAGCTGGAACAGGGTAGGAGAGAACTTCGCTCCCTCCCCTAGAGTCTGGGATCGCTGCCACAGGTGTGGGAAGGATCACGGGAGGGGCCGCACAACCAGGGGATCATCCAGGACTCCTGCTGCTGGTATAGTGGAAACCCACTGATGGGGGAAAGCTTCTGTGTGCGAGGACCCCATAAACCCAGGGCCCCAGGAGACCAGAGAACGGAACTGATCCAAATCCAGATCGGCATGCGAGAGAAACCACCCCTCACCCCGGCAAACCACACTGGGTGCTTCCATCTTGCACAAAGGCAGAGAGTGCAGAACATGCGGCTCTCAACCCCCATCTAGTGGCGACAGGCTGTAACTGCAACCAAATTCTACCATGCGAAAAAACCACTCCTTTACCATCTAGCAATTTACAAAAGCTCCAGACCAGAAGGAAAACAATAAAAACACATAATTAAGTCCTGAGGACTTGGAAATAGGTCAACTAAGTGAAAATGAGTTCAGAGCAGCTATAATCAAAAAACTAAATGAGGTAGAGAGAAAGATAGAGGAAAAAGCCAATGAGTTCGGGAGTTACTTCACAAAAGAGACTAAAATTATAAAGAAGAATTAAACAGAAGTACTAGAGATGAAAAACACAATGGACCAGATAAAACAGAATACGGATTCCCTGAATGCCTGTGTAGACATCATAGAAGAGCAAATTAGCATAATCGAAGATAGAAAGGCTGAATGGCTCCAGACAGAGGAAGAAAGAGAGCTAAGAATTTTAAAAAATGAGGAAACCCTCCAAGAGGTAGCAGATTCAATGAGGAGAAAGAATTTAAGGATCATAGGAATTCCTGAGGACGTGGAAAAGGAAAATGGAACAGAAAGTGTGCTTAATGAAATTATAGAAGAGAACGTCCCAAATCTAGGGATTGAGGGAGAAATGTGTGTGAAGGAAGCTTTCAGATCTCCTAGATATGTCAATGTAAAAAGACCTACTGCAAGGCATATAGTAGTACAAATGGCAAAAATGAAAGACAAAGAAAGAATACTCAGGGCAGCAAGACAGAAGAAAATAACCTACAAAGGAACTCATATCAGACTTTCAGCAGATTTCTCTACAAAACCTTGCAAGCTAGGAGAGAATGGAGTGACATATTCAATACTTTAAAGGATAAAAATCTTCAGCCAAGAATACTCTATCCAGCAAGAATATCCTTCAGATATGAGGGAGAAATTAAATCTTTTCCAGACAAACAAAAGTTAAGGGAATTTGTAACCAAAAGTCCTCCACTACAAGACATCCTCAAGAATGCTCTCATACCTGAAAAAAGAAAAAAAGGGAGAAAGGGGTCACAACCCACAGAGTAGGGAAACAGATAGATAGAACCAGAATAGGATAGCAAATATTCAACTATAGCATTAGGATAAAGGGAAGGAAACTACCAAAGCAAAGACGATCTTATCACTCTAACTACAAACTCATAACACGAGTTGGAATAAGAAATGAAAATCATAATTTAGGAGGGGAAGAGCAAAGGGACTAAATCAGTGTAGGCCAAGTAAGTAAGAGACCACCAGAGAATAGACTACATTATACATGAGATTCTAAATGCAAACTTCAGGGTAGCCACTAAACTAAAAAACAGAACATAGACACAAAACATAAATAAGCAAAAATCTAAGAAACCCAGCATAAGAAATTGCAGTATTAAATGAATAGACTAAATCATACAGGAAAAGAAAAGCAGGAAATCCAGATAACGAGCAAAAGATTGACAGCATTAAGTCCACATGCATCAATAATCACTCTCAATGTAAACAGATTGAACTCTCCAATAAAAAGACACAGAGTGGCAAAATGGGTTAAAGAACAAGATCCAACAATTTTTTGCCTCCAGGAAACACACCTCAGCCCCAAGGACAAACACAGGCTCAGAGTGAAGGGGTGGAGGACAATACTTCAAGCTAATAGCAAGCAGAAAAAAGCAGGTGTTGCAATTCTTATATCAGACCAAGTGGATTTCAAAATAAGACAGGTAAAGAGAGACACAGAGGGACAATATATAATGATCAAAGGGACACTTCATCAAGAAGAAATAATGCTTATAAATAACTCTGCACCCAACACAGGAGCACCAAGGTTCATAAAGGAACTATTAACCATCCTAATGAAGATGTTAAAAACAACACAATAATAGTAGGGGACCTCAACACCCCACTCACATCAATGGACAGATCATCGAGACAGAAAATCAACAAGGAAATAGTGGAGCTAAATGAAAAACTAAAACAATTGGACTTAATAGACATATATAGATCACTTCATCCTAAAACAGCAGAATACACATTCTTCTCAAGTGCACATGGAACATTCTCAAGGATAGACCATATGTTGGGAAACAAGGCAAGCCTCTACAAATTTAAAAAAATTGAAATAACAAGCATCTTCTCTGATCATAATGCTATAAGGCTAGAAATTAATTACAACAAAAAAGATGAGAAAGGCACAAGGATGTGGAGATAAACAATACACTTCTGAACAGGCAATGGATCATTGAAGAAATTAAAGAAGAAATCAAAAAATACCTGTAAACAAATGAAAATGATAACATTCCATACCAACTCATATGGGATACAGCAAAAGCTGTATTAAGAGGAAAATTCATTGCAATACAGGCACATCTTAAGAAACAAGAAAAATCCCAATAAGCAATCTTAAACTACACCTAACTGAACTAGAGAAAAAAGAACAAATGAAGCCCAAAGTCAGCAGAAGGAGAGAAATAATAAAAATCAGAGCACAAATAAATACTATTGAAATGAAAAAGGTGGTAGACAGCATCAATGAAACAAAGAGCTGGTTCTTTGAGAAGATAAATAAAATTGACAAAGCCTAGCCAGACTTACAAAGAAAAAAAGGGAGGAAGCTCAAATAAACAAAATCAGAAATGAAAGAGGAGAAATAACAACAGACTCTGCAGAAATACAAGGAATCATAAGAGAATGCTACGAAAAACTCTATGGTAAAAGAATGGATAACCTAGAGGAAATGGATAAATTCTTGGACTCCTACAATCTCTCAAAGCTCACTCCAGAAGAAGCAGACAATTTGAACAGACCAATCACAAGGAAAGAGATTGAAACAGCAATTAAAAACATCCCAAAGAATAAAACCCCAGGACCAGATGGCATTCCTGGGGAATTCTACCAAACTTTCAGAGAGGATTTAATACCTATCATTTTCAAGCTATTCCAAAAGATTAGGGAGGATGGAACACTTCTTAACACATTCTGTGAGGCCAACATCATGCTGATACTAAAGCCTCACAAGGACACCACGAAAAAAGAGAACTACAGGCCAATATCACTGATGAACGTAGATGCAAAAATTCTAAACAAAATTTTGGCAACCAGAATTCAGCAATTCATCAAAAGGATCATACATCATGATCAGGTGTGATTCATACCAGGGACATAGGGATGGTTCAACATCTGCAAATCAATCAATGTGATACACCACATCAACAAACTGAGAAATAAAAACCACATGATCATCTCAATAGATACAGAGAAAGCATTTGACAAGATCCAACAGACATTTATGATAAAAACTCTGAACAGAATGGGCATAGAAGGGAACTACCTCGACATAATAAAGGCGATGTATGACAAACCCACACCAACGTCATACTCAATGGGCAAAAACGGAGCACCATCCCCCTGAAAACAGGAATAAGACAAGGATGCCCTCTATCACCACTCATATTTAACATAGTACTGGAGGTTTTGGCCAGAGCAATCAGGCAAGAAAAAGGAATAAAAGGAATCCAAATAGGGAGGGAAGAAGTGAAACTCTTGCTGTTTGCAGACGGCATGATCTTATATATAGAAAACCCCAAAGAATCCATTGGAAAACTCTTAGAAGTAATCAACAACTACAGCAAAGTTGCAGGGCATAAAATCAATTTGCATAAATCAGTAGCATTTCTATATTGTAATAACGAACTAACAGAAAAAGAACTCAAGAACACAATACCTTTCACAATCGCAACAAAAAGAATAAAATACTTCGGGGTAAATTTAACAAAGGAAGTGAACGACCTATATAATGAAAATTACAAGGCCTTTCTGAGAGAATTGGATGACGACATAAGGAGATGGAAAGACATTCCAAGTACATGGATTTGAAGAATAAACATAGTTAAAATGTCCGTTCTACTTAAAGCAATCTACAGTTTCAATGTTATCGCAATCAGAATCCCAATGACATTCTTTACAGAATTAGAACAAAGAATCTTAAAATTTATATGGGGCCACAAAAGACCCCAAATTGCTAAAGCAATCCTGAGAAAAAAGAACAAAACGGGAGGCATCACAATCCCTGACTTCAAAGCATACTACAAACCTACGGTAATCAAAACAGCATGGTACTAGGGAGGAGATCCAAGATGGTGCCGTGAGTAGTCCTCTTTGTCTCTCCCCCTTCGAGTCTACAATTATTTGGACACTTATCACTTAACAAAGGATATCCAGACAGCATCTCAGGACGTCTGAGAGACGCACGTGACTATACATTGGAAGGCGGACGGACTTTCCTCCGGGAGGATGTGGAAATAGGTGAAAACTCTCCGAACCCGACTGAACAGCCTAGTACCCGCAAGCGGCTTTCTTCCAATGAACGCCCCCAGAAGATCAACACACATCTAGGGCAGGAGCGAGCACACAACAGAGGAGTGACGGTGGAAACAGGTGACCAGAACCCTACCTAAACCCCCCGCAATTACTCCTAAACGCAGAGGGAAACTATGGAGTTGCACACCTGGGCCCGCGGGGAGAGTCTCTCCCCGCCATTGGCGGGGAGGTCCCGCCTGGTGTTCGAGGCGCCCGGAGGGTCCCAGAGAGAGTCGCTGAGGGTACGGAGGTCCCCCGGCTGCCACTGCCTGCACGGTGGGGCTAGGGATTGCCAGATATCTCCAAGCGGACTGGGGCTGGGTGAAGCTCCAGAGGCCGACTCCGCGCCCCGGAGGGGAAGCTCCAGAGTTCTGCCTGGGCAGGAGACAAAACTCTCTGTCTGCCATTAGCGGAGGGGCCACGCCCAGCATTCACGGCTCCGGGAAAGTCCCGGAGAGAATCCCAGAGGGCGAAGTGACCTCCAGCTGCCGTTGCCCGCCCCATGGGGCTAGGGATTGCCACAGATCTTGGAGAGGACTGGGCCTGTGTGAAGCTCCAGAGGCCCACTCCACGCCCCGGAGGGGAAGCTCCAGAGTTCTGCCCGGGCAGCAGACAAAACTCTCTGTCTGCTATTAGCGGAGGGGCCACGCCCAGCATCCACAATACCGGGAGGGTCCCAGAGAGGAGAATATCAGGCAGGGCAGCAGCTGACCAGCTACCACTGAAATCAGGATCTCCGGCTATCCCCCAAGACAGGTCAAAGGGCTCCCCGAGTTCCTGGGGAACAGGACTGGGGCTGGGGGGAGTTCCAGCGACCCAGCTCCGTAGCCTAGGGGGAAACCCTACAGGCTCACAGGAGCCTCAGGGAAAGCCTCTGCACAGCACCAGTAGAAAGCACCCATCCGGCAGCCACAAGGCTGGAAGACCCCGGGATAAAAGTAGCATAGCTAGGTGAACTAACCACAGACTGTAGAAGATGCCAATAGCTCTCCTGCGACCCATAGTGGACAAGTGAGATTTTGTGGGTGCCGACAGCGACGGAGCAACAAATATAAGTGATCCCACCCCTGGCCGCTGGAAAAGCCCATAACACCGTTGCAGACCCCAAGGAGGGAGCACGTCTTGGTGGGCTGCAACAGTAGGCACCAGCAGCCTGAAGCCCCCCTGTGATGGCCCCTCACGGCAGAGGAGGGAATCCAAAGGACCACTGTGACTATGAGGAAGGGCCCGGGCCCAGTTAGCAACTGCGGATAGGGTTCCTGGTTGGTGCAGTATAAACAGCTGCTCCCCCACCGCAGCAGCAGAAACAAGTGAAAGGAGCAACTAAACTCTATCTCTATGTGGAGGCACAAATCAACAACATCAAGCAATATGAAAAAATACATTAAAT
Source organism: Equus quagga (assembly GCF_021613505.1). Classification (NCBI taxonomy): domain Eukaryota; kingdom Metazoa; phylum Chordata; class Mammalia; order Perissodactyla; family Equidae; genus Equus; species Equus quagga. The sequence continues at coordinate 68,379 of NW_025794381.1, read as the reverse complement.
CTCCAGAACAGAAAGAAAATAACAAATACACAGAAAACAATCCCAAAGAAAATGAGATATATAACCTAAATGATGATGAATTCAAAACAGCCATCATTAAAACACTCAATGAGTTAAGACAGAATTCTGACCGACAACTCATTGAGTTCAGGAGTTATGTCACAAAGGAGTTTGATACGATAAAGAAGAACCAAACAGATATATTGGAAATGAAGAACACAATAGAGAAGATTAAGAAAAATCTAGATGCTCTGAAAAGTAGGGCCGATAATATGGAGGAAAGAATTAGCAATTTGGAAGATGGCAAGACAGAATTGCTGCAGGCAGAGGAGGAGAGAGAAGCAAGACTAAAAAGAAATGAAGAAACTCTCTGAGAATTATCAGACACAATTAGGAGATGCAACGTAAGGATTATAGGTATACCAGAGGGAGAAGAGAAGGAGAAAGGGGCAGAAAGCCTATTCAAAGAAATAATGGCTGAGAACTTCCCAAATCTGGTGAGAGAGATGGATCTTCAGGTGACAGAAGCTAATAGATCTCCAAACTTTATCAATGCAAGAAGACCAACTCCACGGCAGATAGTAGTGAAGCTAGCAAAAGTCAACGACAAGGAGAAAATACTAAGGACAGCCAGGCAAAAGAAACTAACCTACAAAGGAACCCCCATCAGGCTATCAGCAGATTTCTCAGCAGAAACTTTACAGGCTAGAAGAGAGTGGAATGATATATTCAAAAATCTGAAGGACAAAAATCTACAGCCGAGAATTCTCTACCCAGCGAAAATATCCTTCAAATACGATGGAGAAATAAAAGCTTTCCCAGATAAACAAAAATTAAGGGAGTTCATTGCCACAAAACCTCCTCTTCAGGAAATCCTCAGGAAAACCCTCATTCCTGAAAAATCCTAAAAAGGAAAGGGGCTACAAAACCAAGAGCAGAGGAGATAAGTAGAAGGACAACAACAGAGAGTAGCAGCTCTTCATCAGAACAGATTAAACCATGGGACGAGAAACAAAGGAAAATGAAGAAAACCAGAAAACAAGACACAAAATGGTAGTGGTAGGCCCCCACATCTCAATAATCACTCTAAATGTAAATGGACTGAACTCCCCAATCAAAAGACACAGAGTGGCAGGATGGATCAAAGAACAAGATCCAACAATATGCTGCCTCCAGGAAACACACCTCAGCCCCAAAGACAAACACAGACTCAGAGTGAAGGGATGGAGAACAATACTCCAAGCTAATAATGAACAAAAGAAAGCAGGGGTCGCTATACTAATATCAGACAAGGTAGATTTCAAAGCAAAACAGATAAAGAAAGACAAAGAGGGACAGTATATAATGATAAAAGGGACTCTCCACCAAGAAGACATAACACTTATAAATATATACGCACCCAACACAGGAGCACCAAAATTTGTAAAGCAACTCTTAATAGAACTAAAAGAAGACATCAACAACAATAGAATAATAGTAGGGGACCTCAACACACCATTAACACCAATGGACAGAACATCCAGACAGAAAATCAACAAGGAAATAATAGAATTAAATGAAAAATTAGACCAGATGGACTTAATAGATATATATAGAACACTTCATCCAAAAACAGCAGGCTACACATTCTTCTCAAGTGCACATGGAACATTCTCAAGGATTGACCATATTTTGGGAAACAAAGCAAACATCAATAAATACAAGAGAGTTGAAATAATATCAAGCATCTTTTCTGATCATAATGCTATTAAACTAGAAATCAACTACAAGAAAAAAGCAGAGAAAGGTGCAAAAATGTGGAGACTAAACAACACGCTTCTCAACAAACAATGGATCATTGAAGAAATTAAAGAAGAAATCAAATATTATCTGGAGACAAATGAAAATGAGAACACGACATACCAAATCATTTGGGATGCAGCAAAAGCAGTCCTAAGAGGGAAATTCATCGCAATACAGGCTCACCTCACTAAACAAGAAAAAGCTCACATAAGCAACCTCAAATGACACCTAACAGAACTAGAAAAAGAAGAAGAAACAAAGCCCAGAGTCAGTAGAAGGAGGGAAATAATAAAAATAAGAGCAGAAATAAACGATATTGAAACAAAAAAGACAATAGAAAGGATCAAAGAAACAAAGAGTTGGTTCTTCGAAAGAATTAACAAAATTGACAAACCATTAGCAAGACTCACCAAGAAAAGAAGAGAGAAATCGCAAATAAATAAAATTAGGAATGAGAGAGGAGAAATCACAACAGATACCAATGAAATACAAGAGATCATAAGAGAATACTATGAAAAACTATATGCCAACAAATTGAACAACCTGGAAGAAATGGACAACTTCCTAGACTCCTACAATCTCCCCAAACTGAATCAGGAAGAAATGGAGAATCTGAATAGGCCAATCACAAGTAAGGAAATAGAAACGGTAATCAAAAACCTCCCCAAAAATAAGAGTCCAGGACCAGACGGCTTCTCTGGAGAATTCTACCAAACATTCAAAGAAGACTTAATACCTATTCTTCTCAAACTGTTACAGAAAATTGAGAAAGATGGAGTACTCCCTAACACATTCTATGAAGCCAACATCACTCTGATCCCCAAACCTGACAAGGACAACACAAAGAAGGAGGACAACAGGCCGATATCACTGATGAACATAGATGCAAAAATCCTCAACAAAATTCTGGCAAACCGAATACAGCAGTACATCAAAAAGATTATACACCATGATCAAGTGGGATTTATACCAGGGACACAGGGATGGTTCAACATCCGCAAGTCAATCAACGTGATACACTACATCAACAAAATGAAAAACAAAAACCACATGATCATCTCAATAGATGCAGAGAAAGCATTCGACAAGATCCAACACCCATTTATGATAAAAACCCTCAATAAAATGGGTATAGAAGGAAAGTACCTCAACATAATAAAGGCCATATATGACAGACCCACAGCCAACATCATACTCAATGGACAAAAACTGAAAGCCATCCCTCTGAGGACAGGAACAAGACAAGGGTGCCCACTTTCACCACTCCTATTCAACATAGTACTGGAGGTGCTGGCCAGAGCAATTCGGCAGGAAAAAGAAATAAAAGGAATCCAAATAGGTAACGAAGAAGTAAAACTCTTGCTGTTTGCAGACGACATGATCTTATATATAGAAAGCCCCAAGAATCCATAGAAAAACTATTAGAAATAATCAACAACTACAGCAAAGTAGCAGGGTATAAAATTAACGTGCATAAATCAGTAGCATTTCTATACACTAACAATGAACTAACAGAAAAAGAACTCAAGAACTCAATCCCATTCACAATCGCAACGAAAAGAATAAAATACCTTGGGATAAACTTAACCAAGGAAGTGAAGGATCTATACAATGAAAACTACAAGACTTTCTTGAAAGAAATTGACGATGACATAAAGAGATGGAAAGACATTCCTTGCACATGGATTGGAAGAATAAACATAGTTAAAATGTCCATACTACCTAAAGCAATCTACAGATTCAATGCTATCCCAATCAGAATCCCAAGAACATTCTTCACAGAAATTGAACAAACAATCCTAAAATTCATATGGGGCAACAAAAGACCGCGAATTGCTAAAGCAATCCTGAGCAAGAAAAACAAAGCCGGCGGAATCACAATCCCCGATTTCAAAACATACTACAAAGCTACAGTGATCAAAACAGCATGGTACTGGTACAAAAACAGATCCACAGATCAATGGAACAGAATTGAAAGCCCAGAGATAAAACCACACATCTATGGACAGCTAATCTTCGACAAAGGAGCAGAGGGCCTACAATGGAGAAAAGAAAGTCTCTTCAACAAATGGTGCTGGGAAAACTGGACAGCCACATGCAAAAGATTGAAAATTGACCATTCTTTTTCACCACACACCAAAATAAACTCAAAATGGATCAAAGACCTAAAGATTAGGCCTGAGACAATAAGTCTTTTGGAAGAGAATATAGGCAGTACACTCTTTGACATCAGTTTCAAAAGAATCTTTTCGGACACTATAACTCCTCAGTTGAGGGAAACAATAGAAAGAATAAAGAAATGGGACTTCATCAGACTAAAGAGCTTCTTCAAGGCAAGGGAAAACAGGATTGAAACAAAAAAACAGCTCACTATTTGGGAAAAAATATTTACAAGCCACTTATCCGACAAAGAGCTAGTCTCCATAATATACAAAGAACACACACGGCTTAACAACAAAAAAACAAACAACCCGATCAAAAAATGGGCAGAGGACATGAACAGACATTTCTCAAAAGAAGATATGAATATGGCCAATAGACACATGAAAAGATGTTCATCATCGCTAATCATCAGGGAAATGCAAATCAAAACTACACTAAGATATCACCTTACCCCCGTTAGATTGGCAAAAACATCCAAAACCAAGAACGACAAATGTTGGAGAGGTTGTGGAGAAAGAGGAACCCTCATACACTGTTGGTGGGAATGCAAACTGGTACAGCCACTATGGAAAACAGTATGGAGATTTCTCAAAAAGTTAAAAATAGAAATACCCTATGACCCAGCCATCCCATTACTGGGTATCTATCCTAAGAACCTGAAATCAGAAATCTCAAGAGTCCGTTGCACCCCTATATTCATTGCAGCATTATTTACAATAGCCAAGATGTGGAACCAACCTACATGCCCAGAAACTGATGATTGGATAAAGAAGATGTGGTATATATACACAATGGAATACTACTCAGCCATAAAAAAGACAAAATTGGCCCATTCACAACAAAGTGGATGGACCTTGAGGGTATTATGTTAAGCGAAATAAGCCAGTCAGAGGAAGACGAACTCTATATGACTCCACTCATAGGTGGAAGTTAGTATATTGATAAGGAGATCTGATTGGTGGTTACCAGGGAAAAGGGGGGGTGGGGAAAGGGCACAAAGGGGGAAGTGGTGTACCCACAACATGACTAACAAAAATGTACAACTGAAATCTCACAAGGTTGTACTCTGTCATAACATTAATAAAAAATAAATAAAACAAACAAACAAACAAACAAACAAAAAACAGCATGGTACTGGTACAAAAACAGGTGCACAGATCAATGGGACAGAATTGACAGTGCAGAAATAAAACCGCACATCTATGGACAGCTTATCTTCGACAAAGGAGCTGAAAGCATACAATGGAGAAAAGAAAGTCTTTTCAACAAATGGTGCTGTGAAAACTGGAAAGCCATATGTAAAAGAATGAAAATTGACCATTCTTTTTCACCATTCACCAAAATAAACTCAAAATGAATCAAAGACCTAAAGGTGAGACCTGAAACCTTAAGGCTTCTAGAAGAAAACGTAGGCAATACACTCTATGACATCAGGATTAAAAGGATCTTTTCGGACACCATGTCTTCTCAGAGAAGGGAAACAATAGAAAGAATAAACAAATGGGACTTCATCAGACTAAAGAGCTTCTTCAAGGCAAAGGAAAACAGGATTGAAACAAAAAAACAAGCCACTAACTGGGAAAAAATATTTACAAGTCATACATCTGACAAAGGCTTAATATCCATAATATATAAAGAACTCTCACAACACAACAACAAAAAATCAAACAACTCAATCAAAAAATCGGCTGGAGACATGAACAGACATTTCTCCAAAGAAGATTTACGGATGGCCAATAGGCACATGAAAAGATACTCGTCATTGCTGATCATCAGGGAAATGCAAGTCGAAACTACACTGAGATATCACCTTACACCCGTTAGAATGACAAAAATAACTAAATCTAATAGTAACAAATTTTGGAGAGGTTGTGGTGAGAATGGAACCCTCATACACTGCTGGTGGGAGTGCAAACTGGTGAAGCCACTATGGAAAACAGTATGGACATTCCTCAAAAAATTAAAAATAGAACTACCATACGATCCATCCATTCCACTACTGGGTATCTGTCCAAAGAGCTTGAAGTCATCAATTCCAGAAGTCCCATGCACCCCAATGTTCATTGCAGCATTATTTACAATAGCCAAGACATGGAAGCAACCTAAGTGCCCATCAACAGATGATTGGATAAAGAAGATGTGGTATATATATATACAATGGAATACTACTCAGCTGCAAAACAGAACGAAATCATTCCATTTGCAACAACATGGATGGACCTTGAGGGAATTATGTTAAGTGAAATAAGCCAGTTAGAGAAGGATAATCTGTGTATGACTCCACTCATATGAGGAATTTAAAAATGTGGACAAAGAGAACAGATTAGTGGCTACCAGGGGAAAGGTGTGGTGGGGGGTGGGCACAAAGGGTGAAGTGGTGCACCTACAACACGAATGACAAACATTAATCTACAACTGAAATTTCACAAGATTGTAACCTATCATTAACTCAATTAAAAAAATACATACAGTGACTGAATGGATAAAAAAATAGGACTTATCTATATACTGCCTGCAAGAGACTCACTTCAGAAGTGAAGACACACATGGACCAAAAGTGAAGGGATGGCAAAAGATATTCCATGTAAATGGAAACCAAAAGAAAGCTGGGATAGCTACACTGATATAAGACAAAATAGGCTTTAAGACAAAGATTGTAATAAGAAATAAAGGCCTTTATATAATAATAAAGAGGAAGCCCATCAAGAGAATATGACATTTGTAAATATGTATGCACTCAACAATGGAGCATCTAAATACATAAGTCAAATATTAACAGACCTGAGGGGAAAAATAGACAGCAAGACAACAACAGAAGGAGACTTAATTACCCTGTTTTCAACAATGGATAGATCATCCAGACAGACAGAAACATTGGCCTTAACGTACATGTTAGACTAGACGGACTTAACATTTACAGAACATTCCCTCCTCAGCAGCAGGATACAGATTATTCTCCAGCACACATTAAACATTTTCCAAAATAGAACACATGTTAGGCCACAAAACAAATCTTAATAGATTTTAGGAGATCGAAAGCATATCAAGTATCTTATCCAATCACAATGGTATGAAACTAGAAATCAATTACAAGAAGAAAACTGGAAAATTTACAAATATGTGAAGCTTAAACAACATGCTTTGACCATGACCAACAGGTCAAAGAAGAAATCAAGGGAGAAATAAAATAACATCTTGAGACAAAGGAAAATGGAAACACAACATATTAAAACTTATGGGATGCAGCAAAAGCAGTTCTAAGAGGGACGTTCCTAGTGATAAACACCTACATTAGGAAAAAAGATCTCAAATAAACAGCCTAACTTTACACCTGAAGGAACTAGAAAAAGAGCAAAAAAGCTCAAAGTTAGTAGAAGGAAGGAAATAAAACTCAGAACAGAAATAAATGAAACAAAGACTAAAAAGACAATAAAAAAGATCAATAAGATTAAGAGCTGATGCTTTGAAAAGATAAAGAAAATAGACATTTTGGCTAGACTCATCTTGAAAAAAAGAGAGTGGGCTTACATAAATAAAGTCAGTGACAGAGGAGACATTATAACTAATACTACAGAAATACAAAGGATCATAAGAGAATACTATGAACAATTGAACACCAATAAATTGGACAACCTAGAAGAAATGGACAAATTGCCAGAAGCATACAACCTGCCAAGACTGAATCATGAATAAAGAATCTGAACAGAGCAATTACTAGTAAGGAGATTGAATCAGTAATCAAAAACCACCCAACAAACAAAAGTCCAGGACCAGATGGCTTCACCAGTAAATTCTACACAACATCTAAAGAAAAATTAATACTAATCCTTAAATTATTCCAAAAATAAAGAGGAGGGAACACTTCCAAACTCATTTTATGAAACCAAAATTACCCTGATACCAAAAACCAGACAAAGACATTACAAGAAAAGAAAATTACAGGCCAATATTCTTGATGAAAATAGATGCAAAAATTCTCAACAAAATATTAGCAATTCTAATTGAACAGTACATTAAAAGGATCATACACTATGATCAAGTGGGATTTATTCCATGGATACAAGGATGGTTTAACATCACAAATAAATGAATGTGATATACCACATTAATGAAATGAAGGATAAAAGTCATATAATCATCTCAACAGATTTAGAAAAAGCATTTGACAAAATTCAACATCATTCATGATAAACATTCTCAACAAACTGAGTATAGAGGGAACATATCTAAAGATAATAAAGGCCATATATGATAAGTCCATAGCTAACAATGTACTCAATGGTAAAAAGCTGAAAGCTTTTCCTCTAAGATCAAGAACAAGAAAAGGATGCCCACTCTTGCCACTTTATTCATCGTTGTATTGGAATTCCTAGCCAGACCAATTAGGCAAGAAAAAGTAATAAAAACCACTCAAATAGGAAAGGTAGAAGTAAAATTGTCTCTATTTGCAGATGGCATGATCTTATACATGGAAAACCCTGAAGATGGCCAAAAAAACCTGTTGGAACTAGTAGACAAATACAGCAAAGTTGAGGGGTACAAAATCAACATATGGAAATCAGTTATGTTTCTACACACTAACAATGAACTAGCAGAAAGAGAAATCAAGAAAACAATCCCATTTACAATTGCAACAAAAAGAATAAAATATCTAGGAATGAATTTAACCAAAGAGGTGAAAGACTTGTACAACTGAAAACTATACAACATTGTTAAAGAAATTGAAAAAGACACAAAGAAATGGAAATGGAAAGATATTCCATGCTCATGGATTGGAAGAATTAACATAGTTAAAATGTCCATATCACCTAAAGAAATCTCTAAATCCTTACTAAAAACTTAATGACATTTTTCAAGGAAAAGGAACAAAGAATCCCAAAACTTATATGGAGCAACAGAAGACCCTGCAAAGCCAAAGCAATCCTGAGGGGAAAAAAAGAGGCTGAATGTATCATTCTCCCTGATTTCAAAGTATAATACAAAGATATAGTAATCAAAACAGCATTGTACTGGCACAAAAACAGACACAAAGATCAACGGAACAAAATTAAGAGCCCAGAAATAAACCCACACATATAGAGACAGCTAATTTTCAACAAAGAATCTAAGAAGATACACTGGAGAAAGGAAAGTCTCTTCAATAAATGGTGTTGGAAAAACTGGACAGCCACGTGCAAAAGAATGAAAGTAGGCCACTCTCTTACACCATACAAAAAAATTAACTCAAAATGAATTAAAGACTTGAAGTAAGACCTCAAACCAAAAAACTCCTAGAAGACAGGCAGTAAGCAGCTTGACATTGGTCCTGGCAATGATCTTTTGAATTTGACAACAAGAGCAAAGGCAATAAAAGCAAAAATAAACAAATGGAACTATGTCAAACTAAAAAGCTTCTCACAGCAAAGGAAACCATCAAGAAAATGAAAAGGCAACCTCGGAATGGGAGAAAATATTTGCAAATCATGTATCTAATAAGGGGTTAATATTCAAATTATATAAAGAACTCATGCACCTCAATAGCAAAAGCATGAACTATCTTATTTTAAAAGAATATATATGGAGAACTTAACTCAATAGCAAAAACCAAACAACCCAATTAAAAACTGGGCAGAAGAACTGAACAGAGAGATTTCCAAAGAAGACTAACAAAGGGCCAACAGGTACATGAAAAGTGCTTGCTTGACATTACTCATCATCAGAGAAATACAAATCAAAACCACAATGAGATAAATCTCACCTATTAGAAAAGCTGTCTTCAACAACAGAAGATAAGTGTTGTCGAGGATGTGGAGAAAAGGGAACACTGTGCACTGTTGGTGGGAATATAAATCGGTGCAGCCACTGTAGAAATCAATATGGAAGTTTCTCAAAAGATTAAAAATCGAATTACCACATGACCCAGTAATTCCACTTATGGGTGTTTATCAAAAGGAAATGAAAACAGTATCTCAAAGAGATATCTGCACCCCCATGTTTATTGCAGAATTATTCACTGCAGCCAAGATAAAAGTTTTTGAGTGGATCTTCATTCTGAGAATTTCACACACATCAACTTAACATTTGCTTTTCCAATATCACAATACAAAGGAATGTCTCACTTAATCTGAGTTATTCTGGATCATAGTTAGTGAATATACACTGTAGGGTGAAAAAAGCACTGTGTTCATTGTCATGAGATCAGAATTCTGGTACTCGATCTATACCTTGGTCCAACGATTTACTTTTTTGAGCTTCTATTTCTTCATCACTAAAGAGAAGAGGTTGAATTACATGATTTCCTTTGTAAACACCTAACTGGTTCCTGGAACATGATAATGCTAATAACATTTAATATTTTATCTCACTGTCATTGATCATTTCAGTAACTGAAAATAATTACAGAAAGGAGAAGAATGGCCTGAAACCTGACTTTCGCCAAAAAATAAGGATAAAATTTTCGATTATCCTAGAGGAAAATAATTCCTCAATATGGCCAAACAATATTAACTAATAAAAATATCAGTCCTTTTTGGATTCTTTTTCAAGCATTCCTTCGAGGTAAGAGAAGGACATTATTTGTTGAAACCATTCTTAGGAGAACTGTGTTCATTGTAATTCAGGAGTTAGACAGTACACTGCTAGTGCTCCTTGCCACCTGACATAGAATTATGGAATGGGAGCTTCACTTTTTAGGTGAAAAATACATCTCCCAAATTAAACAAAAATCTTTGTAGCTTAATTTTCATCACTGTGTATTCACTAACTTTCCAATCCACTCCATGATTAACTGACCATGTAGGTAGCATTATTAGTTACTCCATTAACAACACCATGTAAATACTTCTCTGAAAACCTGGCCTGGGTGCTTGTGTTTCTAAGGCAAATGAACAACTTCACACTATTCTAGGATTTCCAATTCCTAGGCAATGGTGAAAAAGTGGAAATCCTTCCATATGAACCAGGAGATGGTACTTCATGCAGACAGGAATATCCTTAAGGAGGGCTTACTGAGGTTTCCTATAGATATCCCTAGCATATAGAAATACCTGTCAAGGAAGCAGATAAATGACCAAGTGATCTGCTATCTTCAGCATTTGACAGAAAATATCAATAGTCGTAATGGAGTTCTACTTTATGCCTTAAAAGTTGGCCCAGAATGAAACCTCTACATACATGCAAAGAATGTAGGAACTGGTCAATGCTTTCTTTAATGATCTATCATGTACAAAAGAGTATTTTGACTGCAACACTGACTCACTGTTGCTGATTCTTAGCTACCTCTCAGTGAGGTTAATAGATTCTAGTAGAGTTCCAGGATTTCCAAAACTCAAGTCCATACAAGTACAGTATGTCATTGTTTGTTTTAAAAATTAGAATTTTACAGACTACCTTTCTTATTATAAAGTAATGCTTGTTCAATGAACATTAGAAGTGTATACACTTAACAGAGACGAATTAATCTTATTCTGTTCCATCATGAGATAATCACTATAATCATTTTAATGTATTTTCCATCTTTTTTACAAAACACATATATCTCTAATTTCTTTTATAAAAATGAGTTTATGATATAGAATTTTTTATCTTACATGTTTGGTTAACACTATATTTTAAATAATTCCCCATGTCTTTACTATACTTCTATAAATATTCATTTTAAGGCTTAAATAATTATCCATGATAATATGTGCCATGATTTTATCTACTGTTATTTGTTGCTATAGTGGGGAATGTTTTCAATTAATTAAGCTTGTTATTTTGAATAATTGTAGGTCCACAGGCAGTAGTAACAAATAATACAGAGAGATCCCATGTACCCTTTACACAGTTGGCCCAGAGGGTAATGACTGAAAAAGCTGTAGTATAATATCACAACTAGGATATTAACATTGATACAGTCAAGATAAATAACATTGCCATAATCACAAAGATCCCTCATGTTTCCCTGTTATAGCCACATCTACTTCCCTCCCACCTCCCACACCCAACCCTAAACCTTCCCTTTACCTCTGGCAACCACTAACCTGTTCTTCATTTCTATGATTTTTCAATTTCAAATATGTTATATAAGGAGCTTGACTTCCAGCATGACAGTGTGAGAAACTCTGCTGACCTACCCTCCAGAGAAACTGATGAAAACTATATATATATAAAGATGACAATTTAAAGCCTCTGGCTCAGAGGTTACAAGCAAACAGCAAATGATGAAATATCTCTTCAAGAAAATCTATAAAAGTTTAATAAGAAAGGTGAGAATTTTTGGTATTTGAAAAAGATTATCCCTCCCTGTTTCCAGATCAGAAAGGCAGAGACTCTCCATTCCAGACTGCTGCAGCCAAGAACACAGGGTTGTCTCTCCCCTGGATTCAAGCCAGATGGTTTTCTTTCTTAGGAGAAGCAGGACTTCAGCATTACTCTTCCTATCTCCAGCTATGTGTTGCTGAAGCACAGTTCCCAGTGAGTACAGCCTAGAGGTGGAAGGTCCTATCTTCTGCCCAACCCCCACTTGTGGAGTGGAGGATCTACCTTGCATGTGGAATGCTGATAATACTGAACCCCAATAGCCCTTTCCTCAGGTAATGAGGTGGTGATTCCACACCAGGAGGGGCAAGCCAAGAGGACTTCAAGCTGTTGACTACTCCCTCCACCAAGTGCTCAGCCGCCCCTTTGAGTGCAGATGTCACTCAAAGAGAAGCTTGCCATTGTCCCCACACCTAGCTTCAGAGCCCTGGTTCATATATTTTGCTTGTGGGTAGAAACGAGCCATAAAACAGATACCCCCTAATATATTTGCAAAAGGAATGACTTCATTTGCAACAGTACATGGAGAAGTTTAAACCTAAAGGCACTCCCAAGAACATGAGAGGTTGTGGAAAAAAACAATTGGGAGGGGATTCATGGATCTAATGATGATACAGCTTAGATCGTAGGTTGGATAGTTTGCAGGTAAGAACCAGGGAATAATATAGCTGAGAGAAACCCTCCTGGGATCTGAACAAACATCAACTGCTGACTTCAGAAACTATTCCATAGAGGAGTCACAATTTTATTGGATTCATTTGTAGAGAAATTTATGCCCCAGGGCACTGTTGAAATCAATGGCAATTAGTGGAGTTGAACAACGGGGTGTGCTGAAGGAAAGAGTGAGAGAGAGTTCTACCAGTACTACTGTCATTCCAGGGTAACTGTAGGCATACCCAAAGCTGAATGCTCCTGAGGATAAACATCAGCAGTTTCACACTTTTGGGTGAGGGGAGAAAAGCATACTATCTTGAAACAATCCAGCCTATCATTATACAAACAAACAAGCAAATAGTAAGCCCCAGGAGGCAGTAGTAGTACCCAGAGGTGTTATAGTACATTTCCTATAAGTCCAATTTCCAACAAAAATTCTGAGACATGCAAAGAAATAGGAAAGTATGACCAATATACCAAAAGAAAAAGAAAAAAACTGCCTGTGAGGATAATCAGATGTTGGATTTAACAGAAAAAAGATTTCATATTAGCCATTATTGAAAGGTCATAGACCTAGAAGAAAGCATAACTAAAGAAGTAAAGCAAGATGTGATAACAATGCTGCATCAAAGAGAGAATATCAATAAAGAGATAAAAATTATAAAGTAGAACCAAATGGAAATTCTGGAGTTGAAAAGTACAATAACTGAAATAAAAAATTCATTAGAGTAGATCAGCAGTAGATTTGAACAGCCAAAAACAAAAGAAGTATAGAACTTGAGGAGACATCAACAGAGAGGATGCAAGCCCAAAAAGAGAGAGGAAAAAAGAATGAAGAAAATGAGCAGAGCCTCAGAGAAATGTGGGACACCATTAAATGCACCAACATGTATATACTGGGAATACCTAAAGAAGAGGAGAGAAGGGAGAAGAAAAATTGTTCAAAGAAAGAAGGGCTGAAAATTTCTCAAACTTATTGTAAAAGAATATCTTACACATCCAGGAAGTTCAACAAACTTCACGTAGAATAAATGTAAAGTAATCCACAGACACATCATAGTTAAAAGGCTGAAAGTCAATGACAAGGAGAAAATCTAGAAATCAGCAAGAAAAAGATGATTCATTGCTTGCAAGAGAACCCCAAGATTAACAGCTGATTTCTCAGGAGAAGCAATAAAGACCATAAGGCAGTGAGATAACATATTCAAAGTGCTCAAAGAAAAAAAAAATCTCAAAGAATCCTATTTCCAGCAAAATTATCATTGAAAAATAAAAGAAAAATTAAGACTTTCCTAGATAATCAGGAACTGAGATAATTTGTTGCTAGAAGACCTGCTTTGAAAAAATACTAAATGAAGTCTATCAGGTGAAAGCAAGGACTAGAGATGGTAATTTTAATCCACACAAACAAAGAGGACTGCTGAAGGTAATTAAGTAATTATAAATGACACTATAGAAGCATAGTTTTTTCTTGATTCTTTCCTTAACTGACTTAAAAGGCAGTTGTTTTAAAAACATGGGTTGTTTGCTATGCATGTCGAATATTATGTACTTTCTACTATTACACTAGGTATGCATATATGTAGAAGACAATTTTAATAACTTCAAAAAATAATATCCTACAGGGACAATATGGCCATTCTCTTTCTAGACCAGCACTGCCTAGTGGAAATATAATGGAATTTCAATTTTTTGGTAGTCACATTTAAAAAGTAAGAAGAAAAACAAACAAATCTGTTAATTTTAATAGTATATATCATTTAACCCAGTATATGCAAAATATTATTTCAACATGAAATTACAGAATTATTAACAAAATATTTATATGCAATTTTATGTGTCAGGTCTTTGAAATCTGACATGTATTTTACACTTCCAGCACAACTCAATTTGGATACTGAATTTTCACAAGAAATATGTATTTAGATTTCATAAACTTTATAGTTAAAAAGTAGATTCATGTTTTCAAGTTGTTCAAAACATACTTAAAAGTTTTCCAATAACTGAAGTGAATATTAATTTTTAAATTTAAATTAGCTGAAATTAATCAAATTTATAACTCAATTGCACAGTCACACTAGTTGTGTGTTTCAAGGTTTCTTTAGCAACCTGTAGTTAGTGGCTACTCCACCAGATAGTGCAGTGCTGGACTCTCAAAGAACTCTCCTCATACACTAGGCCAGTTATTTCTCTCACTTTATCATCATGACACAGCACCTTCATCTCTTTTACCTCCATGAGGTACCTGGAAGACTTACGCTGGTAACAGAGAAATAGAAGAGTATTCACAAACATGTTTATCCTTGCCCTTAGCCACTGTACATAGCAAACTCCACATGTAGCTAAATCTTGGTTTCTCTGTTAAACTGTTTGACATGAAGGAATTAAAAGGTGTGCCATTTCCTATTGCAGAAAGTCAACACTCACCATCTGTGGCATTTTTCAGACCCCAGACGCCTTGGCCCTATGACTCACCAAGCATTGGTGTCACATCTCTCAACTCAGTATGTTCAGGAAACAGGTTTAATTTTACAAATAAGCCAAGCAAACCATGATTGAGAAGGAACTACTGCAAACAGATAATTCTTTATGAAGACAAGTATAAATTGAGGTTAAGCCATGATTTAATTGCTGTCACCTTAATTCTGCAAATTTTGTGTAGCTAGAAAATATTGACTATTTCTTCCAGTTAATTTGGTCTTAAAATCCTTACCTTCGGGGGTGACATCAGCAAAATGGTGGAGTGAGCAGTTTTCTTTGTCTCTCCCCCTTCGAATCTACAACTAATTGGACATTCATTGGTCAACAAAGGCTATCCACACAGCATCTCAGGATGCCTGAGAGGCCTGTGCTGCTATACATCAGAAGGAAGACAGAATTCCCCCCAGGAGGAGGTGGAGATACATGAAAACTCTCTGACCACCGAACCCCGGACAGCCTAGTACCAGTAAGCGACTTTCTTCCAGCAGACATGCTCACAGCATCGCCACACACAAAAGGTGGGTGTGTGCGGGTATCGGCAGAGCAATGGTGGAAATAGGTGACTACAGCCCTACCTAAAACCCGCACGATTGCCCCTATGCCCAGGGGGAAAGTCCATGGTCCTGCACCAGCAGCAGGGAAAGCCTCTACTTGCCATTAGCAGAGAGGCCCTACCCAGCATTCAGAATGCTGGGAGGCTCCGAGAGAGGAGGATCCCAGGCAGGGCAACAGCATCCCAGCCACCTCTGACTCACGGACTCCGGCTGTGTCCCAGAGGGGGCAAGGGACACCCAGTGAGACTGTGTGTGAGGGCAGGGGTGTGTTGGAGTCCCAGCCACCCTGCTCTGTGGTTCAGGGGGAAAGTCCACAGTCCCACAGCAGCCACAGCAAAAGTCTCTGGGCAGCATTAGTGGCGAGGCCCCATCCAGGAATCACAAGGCTGGAAGACCCTGAGGCAGAAGTGGCAAAGCTGGCTGAGCTAACCACAGACTGCAGTAGATACCCATAGCTCTGCTGTGGCCCATAGTGGACAAGTGAGATCTTGTGGGCCCTGATGGTGACAGAGCTGCAAATATAGGTGATCCTGCTCCCAGCCAGTGGGAAAGCCCATAACACTGCTGCAGACCCTAAGGAGGGAGCGTGTCTAGGTGGTCTGTCATAGTAGGCACCAGCAACCTGAGACCCCCTTGCGATTGTCCCCGCAGCTGATGAGGAACCCCACAGGACCACTGTGACTATGACGAGGGACCCAGGTCCAGGCAGCAACAGCTGATAGGGATCCTGGTCAGTGCAGATTAATAAACAGCTCCCCCTACACTCCAGTAGAAGCAAGTGGAAGCAGTAACTAAACTATATTTCTATGTGGAGGCAGAAATCCATGCCATCAAGCAGTATGAAAAAATATATTAAATCTCCAGAACAGAAGGAAAATGACAAGTACCCAGAAAATAATCCCAAAGACAATGAAATCTATAACCTAAATGACAATGAATTCAAAAGAGCCATCATTAAAAAACTCAATGAGTTAAAACAGAATACAGATAGACAACTCAAAGAATTCAGGAGCTATGTCACAAAAGCGCTTGATACCATAAAGAAGAACCAATCAGAAATACCGGAGATGAAGAACACAATGGAGGAGATTAAGAAAAATCTGGACTCTCTGAATAGTAGTGTCGATAATATGGAGGATAGAATTAGCAATTTGGAGGATAGGAATATAGAAATGCTCCAGATAGAGGAGGAGAGAGAACTAAGACTAAAAAGAAATCAAGAAGCTCTCTGAGAATTATCCAACTCAATTAGGAGATGCAACATAAGGATTATAGGTATCCCAGAGGGAGAAGAGAAGGACAAAGGGGCAAAATGCCTGTTCAAAGAAATAATGGCTGAGAACTTTCCAAACCTGGAGAGAGAGATGGAACTCCATGTGACAAAAGTGAATAGATCTCCAAACTTTATCAATGTTAAAAGACCAACCCCAGGGCATATAACAGTGAAGCTTGCAAAAGTCAATGACAAAGAGAAAATACTAAGGGCAGCAAGGCAGAAGAAAATAACCTACAAAGGACCCCCATAATGCTGTCAGCAGATTTCTCAGCAGATAGCTTACAGGCCAGAAGAGAGTGGAGTGATATATCCAAAACTCTGAAGGACAAAAACTTGCAGCCAAGAATAATCTATCCAGCGAAAATATCCTTCAAATATGATGGAGAAATAAAAACCTTCCCAGATAAACAAAAGTTAAGGGAGTTCATTGCCACAAGACAACCTCTACAAGAAATGCTCAGGAAGACCCTCATACCTGAAAAATCAAAAAAAGGAAAGGGGCTACAAAACCCAGAGCATAGGAGATAAGTAGAAAGACAAAATCAGAAAGTTGCAGCTCTCCATCAGAACAGGTTAGCAAAAGTTAAGTATAACATTAAAGATGAAAGGAACAGAAACACCAAGAATAAATATAATTTTGTCATTTTAACCACAAACTCACAACACAAGAAGGAAGAAAAAAAAATCTGACAATAACAACCTAGAAGGGGAAGAGGAAAGAGATGTAACGTCTTAATTTAAGGAAATAAGAGGCTATCAGAAAATGGACTATCTCATCTAGGAGATGTTTTATACAAACCACTTGGTAACCAGTAAACAAATAACAAGAATAAAGACACAAATTACAAATAAGAAGAAAACGAATATAGAAATCTACCTATCTGAATTAGTAGTCCAAAAATCATGGGACGGGAAACAAAGGAAATGCAAAAGAACCAGAAAACAAGTGAGAAAATGGCAGCATTAGGCCACGACATTTCAATAATCACTCTAAATGAAAATGGATTGAACTCTCCAATCAAAAGACACAGAGTGGCAGGATGGATTAAAGAACAAGACCCAACAATATGCTGCCTCCAGGAAACACACCTCAGCCCCAAAGACAAGCACAGACTCAGAGTGAAGGGATGGAAGACGATACTCCAAGCTAATAATGGACATAAGAAAGCAGGTGTCACCATACTTATATCAGACAAAGCAGCCTTCAAAGTAAAACAGATAAAGAAAGACAAAGAGGGGCAGTTTATAATGATGAAAGGGACACTCCACCAAGATGACATAACACTTATAAATACATATGCACCCAACACAGGAGCACCAAAATTTGTAAAGCAACTATTAACAAAACTAAAAGGAGACATCAACAACAATGCAATAATAGTAGGGGACCTCAATGGCCCATTAACACCAATGGATAGATCATCCACACAGAAAGTCAACAAGGAAATTATAGAATTAAATTAAAAACTAGACCAGATGGACCTAATAGATATATATATAGAACACTCCATGCAAAAACAGCAGGCTACACATTATTCTCAAGTGCAAATGGAACATTATCAAGGATAGACCATATCTTGGGAAACAAAGCAAGCCTCAACAAATTCAAGAGGGTTGAAATAATATCAAGCATCTTTTCTGATCATAATGCTATGAAAATAGAAATCAACTACAAGAATAAAGCTGGGAAAGGGGAGAATACGTGGAGACTAAACAACATGCTACTGAACAAACAATGGATTATTGAAGAAATTAAAGAAGAAATCAAATATTATCAGGAGACAAATGAAAACGAAAACATGCCATACCAACACATTTCGGACACAGCAAAAGCAGTCCTAAGAGGGAAATTCATTGCAATACAGGCTCACCTCAATAAACAAGAAAAATCTCAGATAAGCAATCTCAAACAACACCTAAAAGAATTAGAAAAAGAATAACAAACCAAGCCAAAAGTCAGTAGAAGGAGAGAAATAATAAAAATTCAAGCAGAAATAAACGATATTGAAACAAAAAAGACAGTAGAAAGGATCAATGAAATGAAGAGTTGATTCTTCGAAAAAATAAACAAAATTGACAAACCCTTAGCCAGACTCACCAAGAAAAAAAGAGAAAAGACTCAAATAAATAACATTAGAAATGAGAGAGGAGAAATCACAATGGATACCACAAAAATACAAAGGATAATAAGAGAATACTATAGAAAACTATATGCCAACAAATCTAACAACCTAGAAGAAATGGATAAATTCTTAGACTCTTACAACCTCCCAAAACTGAAGCAGGAAGAAATAGAGAATCTGAATAAGCCAGTCACAAGTAAAGAAATCAAACCAGTAATCCAAAACCTCCCCAACAATAAAAGACCAGGACCAGAGTGCTTCTCTGGAGAATTCTACCAAACATTCAAAGAAGATTTAATATCTATCTTTCTCAAACCATTCCAGAAAATTGAGGAAGATGGAGCAGTCCCTAACACATTCTATGAAGCCAATATCACCCTGATCCCAAAACTTGACAAGGACAACACAAAGAAGGAAAACTACAGGCCAATATCACTGATGAACATAGATGCTAAAATCCTCAACAAAATTTTGGCAAACCAAATGCAGCAATAAATCAAAAACATTATACACCATGATCATGTGGGATTTATACCAGGGACACAGGGATGGTTCAACATCTGCAAGTCAATCAACGTGACACACTACATTAACAAAATGAGAAACAAAAACCACATGATCATCTCAATAGATGCAGAGAAAGCATTCGACAAGATCCAACATCCATTTATGATAAAACCCTCAATAAAATGGGTATAGAAGGAAAGTACCTCAACATAATAAAGACTATATATGAAAAACTCACAGCCAACATCACACTCAATGGACAAAAACTGAAAGCCATCCCTCTGTGAACAGGAACAAGACAAGGGGGCCCACTTTCACCACTCTTATTCAACATAGTACTGGAGGTGTTGGCCAGAGAAATTTGGCAGGAAAAAGAAATAAAAGGAATCCAAATAGGCAATGAAGAAGTAAAACTTTCACTGTTTGCAGACGACATGATCTTATATATAGAAAACTCCAAAGAATCCATAGGAAAACTTTTAGAAATAATCAACAGCTACAGCAAAGTTGCAGGGTATAAAATCAACATACGTAAATCAGTAGCATTTCTATATGCTAACAATGAACTAACAGAAAAAGAACTCAAGAACTCAATCCCATTCACATTCACAACAAAAAGAATACAATACCTTGGGATAAATTTAACCAAGGAAGTGAAAGATCTATACAATGAAAACTACATGACTTTCCTGAAAGAAATTGATGATGACATAAAGAGATGGAAAGACATTCCATGCACATGGATTGGGAGAATAAACATAGTTAAAATGGCCATACTGAAGATGGCGCCATGAGTAGTCCTCTTTGTCTCTCCCCCTTCTAGTCTACAATTATTTGGACACATTGCTTAACAAAGGATATCCAGACAGCATCTCAGGACGTCTGAGATACCCACGCGACTATACATCGGAAGGCGGACGGACTTTCCTCCAGGAGGATGTGGAAATAGGTGAAAACTCTCCGACCCCGACCGAACAGCCTAGTACCCGCAAGCGGCTTTCTTCCAACGGACGCCCCCAGAAGATCAACACACATCTAGGGCAGGAGCGAGCACACAACAGAGGAGCGACGGTGGAAACAGGTGACCAGAACCCTACCTAAACCCCCCGCAATTACTCCTAAACGCGGAGGGAAACTTTGGAGTTGCACACCTGGGCCCGCGGGGAGAGTCTCTCCCCGCCATTGGCGGGGAGATCCCGCCTGGTGTTCGCGGCACCCGGAGGGTCCCAGAGAGAGTCGCTGAGGGTACGGAGGTCTCCCGGCTGCCACTGCCGGCATGGTGGGGCTAGGGATTGCCGGATATCTCCAAGCGGACTGGGGCTGGGTGAAGCTCCAAAGGCCTACTCCACGTCCCGGAGGGGAAGCTCCGGAGTTCTGCCCGGGCAGCAGACAAAACTCTCTGTCTGCCATTAGCAGAGGGGCCATGCCCAGCATTCACGGCTCCGGGAAAGTCCTGGAGAGAATCCCAGAGGGCGGGGTGACCCCCAGCTGACGTTGCCCGCCCCGTGGGACTAGGGATTGCCGGAGATCTTGGAGAGGACTGGGGCTGGGGGAAGTTCCAGAGGCAGGCTCTGCGCCCCGGAGGGGAAGCTCCAGAGTTCTGCCCGGGCAGCAGACAGAACTCTCTGTCTGCCTTTAGCGGAGGGGCAACTCCCAGCATTCAACTCCGGGAAAGTCCCGGAGAGAATCCCAGAGGGCGGGGCGACCTCCAGCTGCCGTTGCCCGCCCCGTGGGGCTAGGGATTGCCGGAGATCTTGGAGAGGACTGGGACTGGGTGAAGCTCCAGAGGCCCGCTCCGCGCCCCAGAGGGGAAGCTCCAGACTTCTGCCCGGGCAACAGACAAAACTCTCTGTCTGCTATTAGTGGAGGGGCCATTCCCAGCATCCACAATACCGGGAGGGTCCCGGAGAGGAGAATATTAGGCAGGGTAGCAGCTGATCAGCTAGCACTGAAATCAGGATCTCCGGCTATCCCCCCAAGACAGGGCAAAGGGCTCCCCGAGTTCCTGGGGAACAGGACTGGGGCTGGGGGGAGTTCCAGAGACCTAGCTCTGCAGCCTAGGGGGAAACCCTACAGGCTCACAGCAGCCTCAGGGAAAGCCTCTGCACAGCACCAGTAGAAAGCACCCAGCCAGCAGCCACAAGGCTGGAAGACCCCAGGACAAAAGCAGCATAGCTAGGTGAACTAACCACAGACTGTAGAAGATGCCAATAGCTCTCCTGCGACCCATAGTGGACAAGTGAGATTTTGTGGGTGCCGACAGCAATGGAGCAACAAATATAAGTGATCCCACCCCTGGCCGCTGGAAAAGCCCATAACACCGTTGCAGACCCCAAGGAGGGAGCACGTCTTGGTGGGCTGCAACAGTAGGCACCAGCAGCCTGAAGCCCCCCTGTGATGGCCCCCACGGCAGAGGAGGGAATCCAAAGGACCACTGTGACTACGAGGAGGGGCCCAGGCCCAGTTAGCAACTGTGGACAGGGTTCCTGGTTGGTGCAGTATAAACAGCTGCTCCCCAACTGCAGCAGCTGAAACAAGTGAAAGGAGCAACTAAACTCTATCTCCATGCAGAGGCACAAATCAACAACATCAAGCAATATGAAAAAATACATTAAATCTCCAGAACAGAAAGAAAATAACAAATACACAGAAAACAATCCCAAAGAAAATGAGATATATAACCTAAATGATGATGACTTCAAAACAGCCATCATTAAAATACTCAATGAGTTAAGAGAGAATTCTGACCGACAATTCAACGAGTTCAGGAGCTATGTCACAAAAGAGTTTGATACGATAAAGAAGAACCAAACAGAAATATTGGAAATGAAGAACACAATAGAGGAGATTAAGAAAAATCTAGATGCTCTGAACAGTAGGGCCGATAATATGGAGGAAAGAATTAGCAATTTGGAAGATGGCAATATAGAATTGCTGCTGGCAGAGGAGGAGAGAGAAGCAAGACTAAAAAGAAATGAAGAAACTCTCCGAGAATTATCAGACACAATTAGGAGATGCAACGTAAGGATTATAGGTATACCAGAGGGAGAAGAGAAGGAGAAAGGGGCAGAAAGCCTATTCAAAGAAATAATGGCTGAGAACTTCCCAAATCTGGTGAGAGAGATGGATCTTCAGGTGACAGAAGCCAATAGATCTCCAAACTTTATCAATGCAAGAAGACCAACTCCACGGCATATAGTAGTGAAGCTAGCAAAAGTCAACGACAAGGAGAAAATACTAAGGACAGCCAGGCAAAAGAAACTAACCTACAAAGGAACCCCCATCAGGCTATCAGCAGATTTCTCAGCAGAAACTTTACAGGCTAGAAGAGAGTGGAATGATATATTCAAAAATCTGAAGGACAAAAATCTACAGCCGAGAATTCTCTACCCAGCGAAAATATCCTTCAAATACGATGGAGAAATAAAAGCTTTCCCAGATAAACAAAAATTAAGGGAGTTCATTGCCACAAAACCTCCTCTTCAGGAAATCCTCAGGAAAACCCTCATTCCTGAAAAATCCTAAAAAGGAAAGGGGCTACAAAACCAAGAGCAGAGGAGATAAGTAGAAGGACAACAACAGAGAGTAGCAGCTCTTCATCAGAACAGATTAAACCATGGGACGAGAAACAAAGGAAATTGAAGAAAACTGGAAAACAAGACACAAAATGGTAGTGGTAGGCCCCCACATCTCAATAATCACTCTAAATGTAAATGGATTGAACTCCCCAATCAAAAGACACAGAGTGGCAGGATGGATCAAAGAACAAGATCCAACAATATGCTGCCTCCAGGAAACACACCTCAGCCCCAAAGACAAACACAGACTCAGAGTGAAGGGATGGAGAACAATACTCCAAGCTAATAATGAACAAAAGAAAGCAGGTGTCGCTATACTAATATCAGACAAGGTAGATTTCAAAGCAAAACAGATAAAGAAAGATAAAGAGGGACAGTATATAATGATAAAAGGGACTCTCCACCAAGAAGACATAACACTTATAAATATATACGCACCCAACACAGGAGCACCAAAATTTGTAAAGCAACTCTTAATAGAACTAAAAGAAGACATCAACAACAATACAATAATAGTAGGGGACCTCAACACACCATTAACACCAATGGACAGAACATCCAGACAGAAAATCAACAAGGAAATAATAGAATTAAATGAAAAGATTAGACCAGATGGACTTAATAGATATATATAGAACACTTCATCCAAAAACAGCAGGTTACACATTCTTCTCAAGTGCACATGGAACATTCTCAAGGATTGACCATATTTTGGGAAACAAAGCAAACATCAATAAATACAAGAGAGTTGAAATAATATCAAGCATCTTTTCTGATCATAATGCTATTAAACTAGAAATCAACTACAAGAAAAAAGCAGAGAAAGGTGCAAAAATGTGGAGACTAAACAACACGCTTCTCAACAAACAATGGATCATTGAAGAAATTAAAGAAGAAATCAAATATTATCTGGAGACAAATGAAAATGAGAACACGACATACCAAATCATTTGGGATGCAGCAAAAGCAGTCCTAAGAGGGAAATTCATCGCAATACAGGCTCACCTCACTAAACAAGAAAAAGCTCACGTAAGCAACCTCAAACGACACCTAACAGAACTAGAAAAAGAAGAACAAACAAAGCCCAGAGTCAGTAGAAGGAGGGAAATAATAAAAATAAGAGCAGAAATAAACGATATTGAAACAAAAAAGACAATAGAAAGGATCAAAGAAACAAAGAGTTGGTTCTTCGAAAGAATTAACAAAATTGACAAACCCCTAGCCAGACTCACCAAGAAAAGAAGAGAGAAATCGCAAATTAATAAAATTAGGAATGAGAGAGGAGAAATCACAACAGATACCAATGAAATACAAGAGATCATAAGAGAATACTATGAAAAACTATATGCCAACAAATTGAACAACCTGGAAGAAATGGACAACTTCCTAGACTCCTACAATCTCCCCAAACTGAATCAGGAAGAAATGGAGAATCTGAATAGGCCAATCACAAGTAAGGAAATAGAAACGGTAATCAAAAACCTCCCCAAAAATAAGAGTCCAGGACCAGACGGCTTCTCTGGAGAATTCTACCAAACATTCAAAGAAGACTTAATACCTATTCTCCTCAAACTGTTCCAGAAAATTGAGAAAGATGGAGAACTCCCTAACACATTCTATGAAGCCAACATCACTCTGATCCCCAAACCTGACAAGGACAACACAAAGAAGGAGAACTACAGGCCGATATCACTGATGAACATAGATGCAAAAATCCTCAACAAAATTTTGGCAAACC
>NW_025794381.1:26482-43143 GCF_021613505.1 Equus quagga | reverse complement strand
GCCATATATGACAGACCCACAGCCAACATCATACTCAATGGACAAAAACTGAAAGCCATCCCTCTGAGGACAGGAACAAGACAAGGGTGCCCACTTTCACCACTCCTATTCAACATAGTACTGGAGGTTCTGGCCAGAGCAATTCGGCAGGAAAAAGAAATAAAAGGAATCCAGATAGGTAATGAAGAAGTAAAACTCTCGCTGTTTGCAGACGACATGATCTTATATATAGAAAGCCCCAAAGAATCCATAGAAAAACTATTAGAAATAATCAACAACTACAGCAAAGTAGCAGGGTATAAAATTAACGTGCATAAATCAGTAGCATTTCTATACACTAACAATGAACTAACAGAAAAAGAACTCAAGAACTCAATCCCATTCACAATCGCAACGAAAAGAATAAAATACCTTGGGATAAACTTAACCAAGGAAGTGAAGGATCTATACAATGAAAACTACAAGACTTTCTCGAAAGAAATTGACGATGACGTAAAGAGATGGAAAGACATTCCATGCACATGGATTGGAAGAATAAACATAGTTAAAATGTCCATACTACCTAAAGCAATCTACAGATTCAATGCTATCCCAATCAGAATCCCAAGAACATTCTTCACAGAAATTGAACAAACAATCCTAAAATTCATATGGGGCAACAAAAGACTGCGAATTGCTAAAGCAATCCTGAGCAAGAAAAACAAAGCCAGTGGAATCACAATCCCCGATTTCAAAACATACTACAAAGCTACAGTGATCAAAACAGCATGGTACTGGTACAAAAACAGGTCCACAGATCAATGGAACAGAATTGAAAGCCCAGAGATAAAACCACACATCTATGGACAGCTAATCTTCGATAAAGGAGCTGAGGGTATACAATGGAGAAAAGAAAGTCTCTTCAACAAATGGTGCTGGGAAAACTGGACAGCCACATGCAAAAGATTGAAAATCGACCATTCTTTTTCACCACACACCAAAATAAACTCAAAATGGATCAAAGACCTAAAGATTAGGCCTGAGACAATAAGTCTTTTGGAAGAGAATATAGGCAGTACACTCTTTGACATCAGTTTCAAAAGAATCTTTTCGGACACTATAACTCCTCAGTTGAGGGAAACAATAGAAAGAATAAACAAATGGGACTTCATCAGACTAAAGAGCTTCTTCAAGGCAAGGGAAAACAGGATTGAAACAAAAAAACAGCTCACTATTTGGGAAAGAATATTTACAAGCCACTTATCCGACAAAGGGTTAATCTCCATAATATACAAAGAACTCACACTGCTTAACAACAAAAAAACAAACAACCCGATCAAAAAATGGGCAGAGGACATGAACAGACATTTCTCAAAAGAAGATATGAATATGGCCAATAGACACATGAAAAGATGTTCATCATCGCTAATCATCAGGGAAATGCAAATCAAAACTACACTAAGATATCACCTTACACCCGTTAGATTGGGAAAAACATCCAAAACCAAGAGCGACAAATGTTGGAGAGGTTGTGGAGAAAAAGGAACCCTCATACACTGTTGGTGGGAATGCAATCTGGTACAACCACTATGGAAAACAGTATGGAGATTTCTCAAAAAGTTAAAAATAGAAATACCATATGACCCAGCCATCCCATTACTGGGTATCTATCCTAAGAACCTGAAATCAGAAATCTCAAGAGTCCGTTGCACCCCTATATTCATTGCAGCATTATTTACAATAGCCAAGATGTGGAACCAACCTACATGCCCAGAAACTGATGATTGGATAAAGAAGATGTGGTATATATACACAATGGAATACTACTCAGCCATAAAAAAGACAAAATTGGCCCATTCACAACAAAGTGGATGGACCTTGAGGGTATTATGTTAAGCGAAATAAGCCAGTCAGAGGAAGACGAACTCTATATGACTCCACTCATAGGTGGAAGTTAGTATATTGATAAGGAGATCTGATTGGTGGTTACCAGGGAAAAGGGGGGGTGGGGGGAGGGCACAAAGGGGGAAGTGGTGTACCCACAACATGACTAACAAAAATGTACAACTGAAATCTCACAAGGTTGTAATCTATCATAACATTAATAAAAAAAATAATGGCCATACTACCCAAAGCAATTTACATATTCAACGCTATCCCAATCAGAATCCCAATGACATTCTTTACAGAAATTGAATAAAGGATCCTAAAATTCACATGGGGCAACAAAAGACCCCGAATTGCTAAAGCAATCCTGAGAAAGAAGAACAAATCTGGAGGCATCACAGTCCCTGACTTCAAAGCATACTACAAAGCTACAGTAATCAAAACAGCATGGTACTGGTACAAAAACAGATGCACAGATCAATGGAATAGAATTGAAAGCCCAGAGATAAAACCACACATCTATGGACAGCTAATCTTCGATAAAGGAGCTGAGGGTATACAATGGAGAAAAGAAAGTCTCTTCAACAAATGGTGCTGGGAAAACTGGACAGCCACAAGTAAAAGAATGAAAATTGACCATTCTTTTTCACCATTCACCAAAATAAACTGAAAATGGATCAAAGACCTAAAGATTAGGCCTGAAACAATAAGTCTTCTAGAATAGAATATAGGCAGTACACTCTTTGACATCAGTTTCAAAAGAATCTTTTCAGACACCATAACTCCTCAGTTGAGGGAAACAATAGAAAGAATAAACAAATGGGACTTCATCAGACTAAAGAGCTTCTTCAAGGCAAGGGAAAACAGGATTGAAACAACAAAAAAAACACTACTTGGGAAAAAATATTTACAAGTTATTTATCCGACAAAGGGTTAATCTCCATAATATATAAAGAAGTCACACAGCTCAACAACAACAAAAAAAACAACCCCATCAAAAAATGGGCAGAGGACATGAACAGACATTTCTGCAAAGAAGATATAAGGATGGCCAATAGGCACTTGAAAAGATGCTCACCATCACTAATCATTGGGGAAATGCAAATCAAAACTACACTAAGATACCATCTTGCACTTGTTAGAATGGCAAAAATAACCAAAACAAAAAGTGACAGAGGTTGGAGATGTTGTGTAGAAAAAGGAACCCTCATACACTGTGAGTGGGAATGCAAACTGGTGCTGCCACTAGGGAAAACAGTATGGAGATTTCTCAAAAAATTAAAAATAGAAATACCTTATGACACAGCCATCCCACTACTGGGTATCTATCCAAAGTACCTGAAATCAGCAATTCCAAAAGTCCCATGCACCCCTATGTTCATTGCAGCATTATTTACAATAGCCAAGAGGTGGAAACAACCTAAATGCCCATCAACTGATGATTATATAAAAAAGATATGGTATATATATACAATGGAATATTACTCAGCCATAAAAAAGACAAAACCATCCCATCCACAACAATATGGATGGACCTTGAAGGTATCATGTTAAGTGAAATAAGCCAGATAGAGAAAGATTAACTCTGTATGACTCCACTTATAGGTGGAAGTTAAACATAGAGACAAAGAGAATTGATTGGTGGTTACCAGGGAAAGGGGGGGTAGGGCACAAAGGGTGAAGTGGTGCACCTACAACATGACTAACAATAATGTACAAATGAAATTTCACAAGGTTGTAAACTATCATAATCTTAATAAAAAGTTAAAAAAAATCCTTACCTTCAACATCAGATATTATCCTATTTATTCACTCCCTCAAAGTTTATTTTAATGTAAAACCAACCACAAAAACATAGTCACCCTCTTCAATAAGTACATCAAAACCATGTCAAAAAGCCTTGTTAGAGGCATCTAGTCCCAGCCTCTTAAAGCACTACACAATCCTCTTGAGTTAGTAGCAGTATATAGTAGCAAATTATCAGCCATCACATTTAGGAAATTCTGTAATACAAAGCAAATTTAGTCTGATTTATCAGATTTGCCATTGGATGGGGTGAAGGAAGACGAGGGCACTGACTAATTTAGCCCAGGCCCTGAGAGGCTCACTGCTCCAGAAAATAGACTTGTGCCCTTACTGATGACCCAGCATATGCACAGGACTCAAGGACTGGCCTCCAGTAGGGGGCTCTTTTGTTGCCTGGGCACTGAGCTGGTGGTCAGTGTGGTTCCACTCTCTGCTCAAGTGTGAGCGCTACAGATCCAGCCTCCTGGTTAATGCAGTCTTCGTGGTTCAAGCCCAGACTCTTTCGGATATGGAAATAGTGACCCCAACACTGTCTGACTGGCCTAGAGCTGGACACAACCCTCACTATCATACCAAACAATTTCAGATCCTTCTTATTGCCACGGGCTTCCAAAATGCCTTTTTTCTTTTTGGGAAATTTCTACAATGAAGTTACTAATATGTTGGATTCATATGCTCAGAAAGTGTTCTGTAAAGTATAACTCCTATTGAAAATTTCCTTCACAATTGGGAGTGTTAACCTACACTCCTATGATATCCTTCTAAATAGTTTGTTCTTATGTTCTTCACATCTTGTGTGATGATTGTTGGAGGACTAACCAAGGCTATATTGCTATCTAAGATTTACATTGAAAACCTCAGAGAAATTAATAATACAACGATGCTTGTAGGAAGAGAGGAGCTGCCTGAGTATAGGAAGTGGTTATTAGAACAGGTTAAAGAGGAAGGATGATGACATAAATCTTTGCATAAACCACATTTACATGAAACCATGATATATCACTAAATAGTTTTCTTTCCAGCTAATAAGTCAAAGGAGGGAAGTCAGCATCATTTGTCTCTGGTAGACTAAACCATCAAGAAGACACCTAAAGTTGTGATGGCAGGCAGGGGTGGGGAGAGGGAAAGTCCATTAATACCACAGTTCAGTGAAATTTGTATATTTCACATATTCAGTGAAATACGGAATATTTGTATATGGAGCATAAGGTAGAATTTCTGAAATTGTCTGCCCATGCCATCCCCACTGTGTCTATTCTCTACCTTTCTTCTTGTCCCACAGGCCTTCAAGGTCCCCTGTGATCACAGCCACGAAAAAAGTTTCCAATCTTAGTTGAGCTCTCAAGCTCACTTTTCAATCCTTTTACATATCTTTAGTCATTTCTACTTCTCATTTCCCTCCAAAGTGTCCTTTTTTAACCACTCACCTCATGGAACTAAAATAATGACCTAATTTCACCTCACAATTAAAGAGAAAAGATATGACCATTCCCCAAATCTGATGAGCTTTAAATTCTGAAACCATGAACCCTGTGGTCCTCAAATGAGCAGGGATAGAAGAGCACTATTGAGATTCACACTATTTTCACTGAAAAGGAAACTTTCAGAAGAAATGTCCAGTCTGCATTTAAAGCACAGTAACTTCAGAATGTGAACTTCTCAGGTTGAGTGCAAGCCCTAACACTTCAGCCCCATTTAGCAATGGTCCCAGCTCAGGAAAATTTATTTGTTTTTTGGTAAAGCTTGGAAGTTTTGTTAGCCTCAAGGTGTTTGAGGCTATAAGATTTCTAAGCAAGTCTGATTGAATAAAATTTCAGATTCTTCAGCTGATCACGAAGATTCCAAAATGTATCATCTCTTTAAATGACCTGAAGATAAATCATACTGAATCTGACCAGGAGTGTTCATTTGTGAATGCATGCACGAATCAAATACTATGTCAGGTATAAGAAACGAAGAGATGAGGAAGCCCCTTTTCTACCCACAAGGAGTCTCAGAGAAGAGCTTAGTCAGCTGCAAAAATGCAACTTTTGAATTCTTTAGAAGAATTGAATGGGAGGCTTAACAAGAGCTACAGTGTCTGTGAGGGGAAGTGTGGCATGGATGGCCTCTGGTGCTATGGTGTAGCACAGCTGACCCTCTGGCACACCACTCTGACGTTAGACTGCTTGAGTTTGAATTCTGGCTCCACCTCTTATTAATGGTGTAGCCTTAGACAAGAACCCAACTCCTCCATGCTACAATTTCCTAACTGGTAAAACAGGAAAGGGAAATAATAATGATATACCTGCCTCATGGTATCATAAAGACTAAGTCAATTAATATAGTAAAAGCACTTAGAAGAGTGTGTAGCATACAGTAAGCACTCAATAAATATTAGGCATTATTGTCACTATTATTGATTGTCTTTATCGTGATTGCTGGAGGGTAACCTGGCAATCTGTCTTCATTTTCTCACCACCTTGGCTGATAAGGATCCAATACATCTGGGGAGAAAGTCTCAGGACTAAAGCAAAAAGCAGCCTGGGTTTCTTTATATTGGGTGGAAAGGGGAGGAGGGAAGGAACATGAGAGGAACAGCCACTTGGTGCTTTAGGTTCTGCCCACCTTCAGGAAACTAACCAGCTCCCAGACAACAGGGGAAACAGCTGATCTATCCCCCCCCCCCCCGATTTCCTCTCTACCGCTTACACATCCCAGGATTTGTTGGTTGACTGAAATTGCAAGAATCAGGACACACCAACAGGTCAAACTCAGTTGATTTGTGGTTTATTGGCAGTTTATAATAAACAGAGCCTAAAACACAAGACCCAACTGGCACATCCTGCAACTCACCTGGAATTGAGTGGACATAAAGAAATGAAGTATCCTGTGCATTTCCTGAAGTGGAAATACTTTAAGATGCTGATATTTATAGTAATCACTTTTCTACAGACCTGTGGGTGTGAACCCATCTTTGGTTTAAGTTCCAACACTTGATTGTGATCTAGATGATAAGGGTAATACCTGTTCCCTCATCTGACTGCTGAGCCCTTCAACTTCTTTTTGCATATGGAACATTTTTCTAGACACAGAAGTAGAGCACCCTGGAAGGCACACCCATGTACTAGGTGCTATCTACATTTCCTCACCCCAGCCCCCAACCTTCAAAACCCAGTCCTTTCTAACCAGCTTTTAGGTACAAAGAGCTTTTGGGTACAAAGAGCCTTTGTGGAAGCTGGGTTTAAGTGAAACTAAAATAAGACATTGGATACTTTCCCCTCAGGCAAATTAAAACCATCTGAAAGGCAGCACAATTTGTCTCTGGCAAACTAAGCCATGAAAGACTATAAGAGAAAATATTTAGTTATAGGGGAAAAAAAAGTATCCATTAACAAGAGTAAAAAGATATAAAGTACTGAGTCATTCATGTAACAAGGAATATAAAGAATCATCAGAGAAAACATAAAACTTTTTGGAGATCACAAAAGAAGATGAAAAAGTGGAGCAGAATACAACGTTTCCAGAGAGGAATAAAATATGTAGATTTAATGCAGTTTCAATTAAAACCTACAGGAAATTTTAAATATTGATATTGTGTTTCCAAAAGTCAATATGCAAAGTGCCTTTATATACAAGACTGCCACTGTATCAAGCAATTTTTTAAAATAATTAGCTTTCTTCTCCACTATGTTGCTTTACTTTTTAAAGTGTTCTGTTTCTTTTTCATATCATTTTTTTCTTCTTATATGGAGATGATTTATTCCATTATCTTTAATGACAATATTAATAATTATAGTTTTGGTGTAAAGAGCTAAAACCTACAGACATGTTCAGGACACGGAGGAGGCATGGAGGGGGAGGGGAATACATCTAGAGTAGCTTTGCAGCCCTGCCTTGCTCTGCTCCACTCCCACGCCTCATACTCACACAGAGAGCATAGCTAAAGTAGAATTTACTGGCAAAGAGCATTTGCCTTCCAGTTTAAGTGGAACAGCAATTTGCCATTGAACATCTTGTCTCAAGCCAACGAGGATCAGACACAGGGCAGCATTACTTGTTTCTAGAAAAGTAAGCTATCAGGAAAACTCACTGGAATAGAGCTACTGTGTTTAGAAAATGTGGCTCTGTTCACAACACCAACAAAATGTAACACATAAGAAACAAAGAATATAACAGAACTTTACTAATGTATTTAATGTAACATGGAAAACTGAAGAGATATAAATCAAATGCCACTTGAAATTCTAAAATTAACAACGTGATTCTAAAATTCAGTAGGAATGATGAATAAGCAAGATAAAGAAAACTTCTTTTACTGAACTTGCTACTCGGTTTATAATTACTGTCTTCTCAACTGTGCTATTTAATTTTTAAAAGTGTTTCCTTTTTTAAACATGCATTTCCTTTTCTTGAGGAGACAATAATTTCTCAAACATTTCTGTAGTTTAGAGGGATGGGCTATTTCCTAAAGTCAGTAGTTGGAGAAGGAGCACACAAGCACAGATTAACCCTCTGGCCCTACACACCCCACCAACAAAAACAAGAGCAGGCAGACTATCTTGTGTCAGCATTTTTGTGGAAGAGACCTGGACACTTGAGTGGTGAATTTCACCTTAGTTCTCACTGTAAACTTACAATTCCTTGCCATGTCACAGCCAGCCAGTAATGTCAGTGGTATATGTTGAGGTATTTGAGAATGTAGGGGAGGAAGACATTTCCTCTACCCACTGTGGGTTCTTCTGGCCAGAGAATGAATTAAATTCACATGAGACAGAATAACAGGAGAAAATTAAACAAAGCTTTATAACATGTATATATGGGAGAGGCTCAGGCAAGCTGAGAAACTCGCCAAAATGGCTGAAGCCACCATCTTAAATATCATCTTCAGCTAAAGACAAAGGAGGATGTTGGGAGTGGAAGGGGGAGTGGATCATGGGAGATTATCACACAAGTACAGTAAACAAGATGCAGATTTAATTCCTTGCCTTTGGCATTAATTAAGAGTTTCTAGAGATAAGGTCATCCCCCCTTCTTCCTGGTACAGAGAGGGAGACACCTTTACAGATGGAGATATCTTTTACAATGTAAATGTCTCCTAAGAAAGGGCAAGCAAATTCCACCCCTCAGAGTTGCCTTCCTGTCTGCAGTTTATTAAAAGTAACCAGCCTCAAACAATCCTCATGCCAAAGAGACATATCGTGGGGTGGCCAATTCCAGGCCCCCACAGTCCCACCTTTGAAACTTTAAGTTTCACAGTCCTTTGAAACTTTAAGCAGTTTCATAGTCCAGAAGCTGATTGGTAGGTTGTTTCATCTCACTGAACACATTTCTTAGTCCTGGTGATAGATCAGTCCAGTTAAAGTCATTTTAGAAGGCGATGATGCAGGTATGCTCCCAAAGTTAGGCCTATATTTTGGGAGCAAGCAATCAGGTATTTAATAAGTATTTCTATGGAAATAAAAGGAAAAACAAGGTTAATGGGTGGAACAAATTATAAACTAGTTCCTGAGTCCAGGGGGCAGCCAGTCAAGGAGACTTCTAGATGTTAGAGTCAAAGCATCTTTTGCAGCTTGAAATGTCTCAGATGATGTCATCGTGCTATAGGGGAATAAGACTTTTCCTCTACCTAATGTAGGTTCATCTGGCCGGAGAATGAATTAAATTCACATGAGACAGAATAGCAAGAGAAAATTAAACAAAGCTTTATGAGGAACCATGGCCCAGGGCCTTTCTTCCTGAAGGAAGAAAGGGCACTGAAGAAGTGGGGTGCACAGAGTGGTTATATACCTCCAAACAGGGTGTTTCACATATGATTGAAATGTCCCTCCCACAATAGTCACAAGATTGCCCTGTTGGCACAGTGCTTGATGGACACAGCAGGTAGTGGTCTGCTATCTTGGAGGGTGTAGCAGGAGGCAAATCTATTGTCTTGAGCTGGGTGGGCACAGGTGAGTGCAGCAATCAGTTCCTAGTCTAAGGAAAGATGCTTAATCCTTAAAGAAATGTCAGCGTTGGGAGGGGGAGGGAAGTCAGTTACAGGAGGTTACCAGACAAGCACAATAAAATGCAGATTTAAGACTAAAAGTTTATAGAAAATTTATAAACTAGTTCCTGAGTAAAGGAGACAGCCAGTCAAGAAGACTTCTAGATGTCAGAGTGAAGCAGCTTGAAACGTCTCTGATGATGTCATCAGGCATTCAGATATCTTTCTGAGTGGCTTACAGCTTACAAAGCAACAGACGAGAATCTCTCTTAAGTTTCTATCAAGTTGTTCAGCTTCAGTTTGCAAGGCTTCAGGAAAAAGAGCAGGTTCAATTCTCAGTGATTCCAAATGAAAACGAGGAAAAGATTGAAAACATTAGTTTGGAGATTTGTAACCAGATATTTCAGCAGAAGAATTCAGGATCCAGTCCAGTTCACAAGTAGAAAAAAACCCCTCAAAGACAATTAACAGAACTAGGATCTAATATTCACAAATGTGTATTTTAGTTTTTCACTGAAACATAGTTCTTCTCTCTAAAATCACCCTCATTTCTACCAAAGATAGCCAAATTAAGACTAACTGGTTTGCAAAATAAGTTTAGTTTCAAGAAACTTGGCCCAAGTATTTACATAAGTGCAGCAAGAATAGCAATTGATCATATAGGTTCTTAAATCTGCTTTGCTGGAATTTTTTTATGAGGAATCTCAGATTGAACCTTAAAGACTTCTTGAGGCCAGGAAAGCCAAGCCAAGGATTTATGCCATCAGGCCTTGCCTGCAATACCTTACATTTGGGTGAATTCCTCTCTTCTTGAGGTCCCCCAAAATATTCCGAGGTTCCTTGCACCTGCCAGATAAGCAAGCTTCCTTACTTACCGGGTAAGATTGCTGGAATCCCTCTCTGTAAAGCAAGGTACCAGGCCCATATTTCCAAGTGGCTTTATTCCAGAAAGTCCAATCTTTGTTCCTGAAAAACTGTCTTGTCATATCCGAGCGTGTATGTTTCAAATATGACATTCCAGTCAAAGCTTTGGTAAGATAACCAATGTGTCCTGTTATAAGGAGAACAGATTCTTATTGAACTTATGCAAATAACTATATTGCCATGAAATAACCATACTCACAAAGAGTTTCCAAATTCTGGAGGGATCAAGTAGGGAGAAAAAGGTAAATGTTTCAGTTTTGCTCACAAAGGTATAACTTCACCAAATTGCTAATAAGTCATAGTTAGCACAAGAGAAAAGAGAAAAAGATTTTGTTGAATCTGAGAAAACAAAGCAAAACATCAAAAATCAGCAATATTTCAAATAACAGTCATAAAAAATATAATCATCCTCAGTTCATTCAGTCCTGTATTATCAGTTCTTTTTTTTTTTTAAGATTTTATTTTTTTCCTTTTTCTCCCCAAATCCCCCCGGTACATAGTTGTATATTCTTCGTTGTGGGTCCTTCTAGTTGTGGCATGTGGGACGCTGCCTCAGCGTGGTTTGATGAGCAGTGCCATGTCCGCGCCCAGGATTCGAACCAACGAAACACTGGGCCGCCTGCAGCGGAGCGCGTGAACTTAACCACTCGGCCACGGGGCCAGCCCCTGTATAATCAGTTCTTGATCTTAATCTTCTGTTAGCAGTTTTATGAGGTCAGTTTCTCCATTAGATTCCTGTAGTTTTTTACCCAGAGTTCTGTTCTATGATCTGAAAGTTTATCAGAAACCCGTATTCCAGAGTAAGTGTCAGAGTCCTTTTTATGAATCCCTCTGAAGATGAGACATATTTGCAAAAGCAAAAAGCATCAGAGTAAAACAACTGACTGTAAACAACAAAAGACTTAAAAATGACGATTGACAGAGAAACTTATTATTTCTCTGATATACAACACCTTAAAATAATAATTAGAATTATGGCTGATAGCCAGGACAGATCAGAATTTTAGGAATGTTGTATAATTTTCAAAACACTTATATCAATAACATTTGCCCACATAATACCAACTAAGAAAGATTATCATCACTTTATCTGACAATGCTTCCAATGTAATTTAACAGACCAAATAATCCTAGTTTAGAATTTTCCACCTCATAGGAAGAGAGAGCAAATTTCTTTGTGAAGTCCCCGGGGCCCTCTGAAAATCCCCAGAGAAATCCTCCTCCTTCATCCAGGTCAAAAGAAAGCCTTTATTCAGGATTTGAATATTTTTGAGGGAGAAGCTTGTCAAAAATATCAAAAGGTTTTAAACACTTGTTCAGATAGGAAACAACGCTCACTGTGAAATAATGCTCAGGTATATACTCAAAATGACAACAGAAATAATCAAGGGAAAAACAGTTAAAACAGTCAAAATCTTAAGAGACCTCTTTCTGAAGATAGGAAATCATTTTAACAAAACAGATTTTCTGTCTTTTAGGTAGACTTAGAGCAGGCCAAAAGTTCAAGAAAATTATCCTTTTGAGAGAGAAAACCAAATTCTAATTTTTGTACCAGTTTACTTTTTCATATTAAAACCCATTTACTTAATTAGATTCATTTTACTCTTAACCAGCTTGATCACTGACAAATATAAATGGCAAGCAATAGGATATATTGGAGTATATGAGGAAGCCATTTGGTGTAAACCTAATTCGTCCTGACTGTTTTTCCAAAAAGGCCTGACATGGCCATCGAGCATGCATTGCATATCTGCTTTAAACATTTACTACAGCCAAGAACAAACGGCCTTAAGATAAAGGTGCAACTTCCCCCCACATCAGCATTTCCTTAAGGATAAGCATCTTTCCTTAGGCTAGGAACTGATTGCTGCACTCGCCTTTGACCACCCAGCTCACCTGTGACCACCCAGCTCGATAAAACAGACCTGCCAACCTGCTGTGTTCACCGAGACAGTGACCTACCTGCTGTGTCCATCAATCTCTGTGCTGACAGAGCAGTCTCATGACTATTGTAAAAGGACATTTCAATCATATGTGAAACATCCTCTTTGATGGTTTATAACCACTCTGTACACCCCACTTCTTTGATGCCCTTCCTTGCTTGGGAAAGGAAGGCCCTGGGCTATATGGTCCTCACATTTTGGCTTAGAATAAACTCACCCAAATTTTCATCTATAGATTGGTTATGGATTATTTTCATTGACATCATGTATAAAATTCCTTTCAGAATTTTTCACAAACCTTCTATAACTTTCTTTTAACTTCAGAATTTGTCCCATGCTCTTTTTTTTTTCCTCCTGGTACTTTAGGACAAATTTATCTTTCATAACCCAACAAACAAAAATTCTTCCTTTCTTTATACCTTCTTTACTGAAAACATATATTATACTTTCCTTGAATACAGAGCTGTTTTTCTTATTAATTTCCAGTAGCTTTAATTGCATATGTTAATTAGAACTTTTAACCCTTACAGACCCTAGTAAAAACTAAAACCTAAGCAATTATGAACTGTCTTTTATATCAACATTCTAAACACTTTTCCTAATTTCTAGAAACATCCCACTCCACAATAAAACACAAAGCATACTTTCTAATAGACCCAAACGCTTTTAGCCTCTTTGCAATAAGAAGCCAAAAGTAGATAACCTTACATTTAATAATTAATGTCTAATATCTTATTTGGAAATTATCTAGGTACTCAAAGAATTTTATAATTTAAATTAATCCAGCAAAACTTCAAAGTTTCATTACCAAAAAGATGTTGAAAGTTATTTTAAATATGCATGTCATAAGATGTAATTATTTTAAAAAGTTTACCCAGTACTTTTAGCTTTTTCACGTGTTTAGTTTACTTGTTCCCAATAGTTACTTAGATTGCCTATAAAACTTCATGAGACAATAGAAAAACTTAGCTATCATTTAAAGTTATTATGCCGACAAATTTGTAACAGGGATAACATGAGCTTTTTTCCCTTCTTTTTAAACTAGTAAACCCAGGCTGCATGTTTGCATCATATCCAAATAGT
The DNA here is from genome assembly GCF_021613505.1 of Equus quagga. NCBI lineage: Eukaryota > Metazoa > Chordata > Mammalia > Perissodactyla > Equidae > Equus > Equus quagga. The sequence goes on along the minus strand of NW_025794381.1, from coordinate 29,556 downwards.
GATAACTCTTGAGGACATGCCTTTTCAATCAAACCAACAAACTTAAACTTTCATTAACCAAAGATTAATCTATATCATCTTAACTTAAAAGACATTGGGTTAATGACTATTGCATTTAGAATTTATGTAAGTGCTTACTTTTTAAAAAATTTATATTGAGTTAATGATAGGTTACAGTCTTGTGAAATTTCAGTTGTACATTATTGTTTGTCAGTCATGTTGTAGGTGCACCCCTTCACCCTTTGTGCTCACCCCCCACCCCACCTTTCCCCCCGTAGCCGCTAATCTGTTCTCTTTGTCTACACTTTCAAATTCCTCATATGAGTGGAGTCATACAGAGATTGTCCTTCTCTATCTGGCTTATTTCACTTAACATAATTCACTCAAGGTCCATCCATGTTGTGGCAAATGGGATGACTTTGTTCTTTTTTATGGCTGACTAGTATTCCATTGTATATATATGCCACATCTTCTTTATCCAATCATCTGTTGATGGGCACTTAGGTTGCTTCCACATCTTGGCTATTGTAAATAATGCTGCAATGAAGATTGGGGAGCATAGGACTTCTGGAATTGCTGACTTCAAGCTCTTTGGATAGATACCCAGTAGTGGGATGGCTGGGTCATATGGCATTTCTATTTTTAATTTTTTGAGGAATCTCAGTACTGTTTTCCATAGTGGCTGCACAAGTTTGCATTCCCACCAGCAGTGTATGAGGGTTCCTTTTTCTCCACAACCTCTCCAACATTTGTTACTATTAGTTTTAGATATTTTTGTCATTCTAATGGGTGTAAGGTGATATCTTAGTGTAGTTTTGATTTGCATTTCCCTGATGATCAGCGATGATAAACATCTTTTTATGTGCCTATTGGCCATCTGTATATCTTCTTTGGAGAAATGTCTGATCATGTCTCCTGCCCAGTTTTTGATTGGGTTGTTTGATTTTTTGTTGTTGAGCTGTGTGAGTTCTTTATATACTATGGATATTAAGCCTTTGTCAGATGTATGACTTGCAAATATTATTTCCCAGTTAGTGGGTTCTTTTTGTTTCAATCCTGTTTTCATTTGCCTTGAAAAAGCTCTTTAGTCTGATGAAGTCCCATTTGTTTATTCTTTCTGTTATTTCCCTTTTCTGAGAAGACATGGTGTCTGAAAAGATGCTTTTAATACTGATGTCAAAGAGCGTACTGCCTACATTTTCTTCTAGAAGCCTTATGGTTTCAGGTCTCACCTTTAGGTCTTTGATTCATTTTGAGTTTATTTTGATGAATGGTGAAAAAGAATGGTCAATTTTCATTCTTGTACACGTGGCTTTCCAGTTTTCCCAGCACCATTTGTTGAAAAGACTTTCTTTTCTTCATTGTATGCCCTCAGCTCCTTTGTTGAAGATTAGCTGTCCATAGATGTGTGGTTTTATTTCTGGGCGTTCCATTCTGTTCCATTGGTCTGTGCAACGGTTTTTGTACCAGTACCATGCTGTTTGATTACTGTAGCTTTGTAGTATGTTTTGAAGTCAGGGATTGTGATGTCTCCAGTTTTGTTCTTTTTTCTTAGGCTTGCTTTAGCAATTAGGGGTCTTTTGTCGCCCCATATGAATTTTAGGATTCTTTGTTCTAATTCTGAATGAATTAGAATTCATTCTAAAGAATGTCATTGGGATTCTGATTGGGATGGCATTGAATCTGTAAATTGCTTTAGGTAGAAGCGACATTTTAACTATGTTTATTCTTCCAATCCATGTACATGGAATGTCTTTCCATCTCTTTATGTCATCATCCGTTTCATTCAGAAAGGCCTTGTAATTTTTGTTGTATAGGTCTTTCACTTCCTTAGTTAAATTCACCCCAAGGTATTTTATTCTTTTTTTGCGATTGTGAATGGTATTATGTTCTTGAGTTCTTTGTCTGTTAGTTCATTATTAGACTATAGAAATGCTACTGATTTATGTAAATTGATTTTATACCCTGAGACTTTGCTGTAGTTGTTGATTACTTCTAAAAGTTTTCCAGTGTATTCTTTGGGGTTTTCTACATATAATATCATGTCATCTGCAAACAGCAAGAGTTTCACTTCTTCCCTCCCTATTTGGATTCCTTCTATTCCTTTTTCTTGCCTAATTGCTCTGGCCAAAACCTCCAGTACTATGTTAAATACGAGTGGTGATAGAGGGCATCCTTGTCTTGTTCCTGTTTTCAGGGGGATGGCACTTCGGTTTTGCCCATTGAGTGTGATGTTGGCTGTGGGTTTGTCATATATGGCCTTTATTATGTTGAGGTAGTTCCTTTCTATGCCCACTTTGTTCAGAGTTTTTATCATAAATGGCTGTTGGATCTTGTCAAATGCTTTCTCTGCATCTATTGAGATAATCATGTGCTTTTTATTTCTCAGTTTGTTGATGTGGTGTATCACATTGATTGATTTGCAGATGTTGAACCATCCCTGTGTCCCTGGTATGAATCCCACTTGATCATGATGTATGATCCTTTTGATGAATTGCTGAGTTCGGGTTGCCAAAATTTTGTTGAGAATTTTTACATCTATGTTCATCAGCGTTATTGCCCTGTAGTTCTCCTTTTTCATGCTGTCCTTGTCAGGTTTTGGTATTAGCATGATGTTGGCCTTGTAGAATGTGTTAGGAAGTGTTCCATCCTCCCTAATTTTTTGGAATAGCTTGAAAAAGATAGTTAAGTCCTCTCTGAAAGTTTGGTAGAATTCCCCAGGAAAGCCATCTGGTCCTGGGGTTTTATTCTTTGGGATGTTTTTGATTGCTGTTTCAATCTCTTTCCTTGTGATTGGTATGTTCAAATTGTCTGCTTCTTCTTGACTAAACTTTAGGAGACTGTAGGAGTCCCAGAATTTATCCATTTCCTCTAGGTTATCCATTTTGTTGGCATATAGTTTTTTGTAGTATTCTCTTATAATCCATTGTATTTCTGTGGAGCCTGTTGTTATTTCTCTTCTTTCATTTATGATATTTTTATTTGATCTTTCTCTTTTTTTCTTTGTAAGTCTGGCTAGGGGTTTGCCAATTTTATTTATCTTCTCAAAGAACCAGCTCTTTGTTTCATTGATC
>NW_025794381.1:0-26472 GCF_021613505.1 Equus quagga | reverse complement strand
CAATTTTATTTATCTTCTCAAAGAACCAGCTCTTTGTTTCATTGATCCTTTCTACTGCCTTTTTTGTTTCAATAGCTTTTATTTATGCTCTGATTTTTATTATTTCTCTCCTTCTGCTGACTTTGGGCTTTGTTTGTTCTTCTTTTTCTAACTCAGTTTGGTGTAGTTTAAGATTGCTTATATGGGATTTTTCTTGTTTGTTAAGATGTGCCTGTATTGTGATGAATTTCCCTCTTAATACAGCTTTTGCTGTATCCCATATGAGTTGGTATAGCATGTTATCATTTTCATTTGTCTCCAGGTATTTCTTGATTTCTTCTTTAATTTCTTCAATGATCCATTGCTTGTTCAATAGCACATTGTTTAGTCTCCACATCCTTGTGCCTTTCTCAGCTTTTTTCTTGTAATTAATTTCTAGCTTTATAGCATTATGATTGGAGAAAATGCTTGTTATTATTTCATTTTTTAAAAATTTGTAGTGGCTTGCCTTGTTTCCCAACATATGGTCTAACCTTGAGAATGTTCCATGTGCACTTTAGAAAAATGTGTATTCTGCTGTTTTGGGATGAAGTGTCCTATATATGTCTATCAAGTCCAATTGTTTTAGCTTTTTGTTTAGCTCCACTGTTTCCTTGTTGATTTTCTGTCTGCATGGTCTGTCCATTGATGTGAGTGGGGTGTTGAGATCCCCTACTATTATTGTGTTATGTTTGATATCTTCTTTTAGGTTTGTTAATAGTTGCTTTATGAACCTTGGTGCTTCTGTGTTGGGTGCATAGATATTTATAAGTGTTATTTCTTCTTGAAGAAGTGTCTCTTTGATCATTATATATTGTCCCTCTGTGTCTCTCTTTACCTGCCTTATTTTGAAATCTGTTTTGTCTAAGTATTGTGACACCTGCTTTCTTTTGTTTGCTATTAGGTTGGAGTATTGTCCTCCACCCCTTCACTCTGAGCCTGTGTTTGTCCTTGGGGCTGAGGTGTGACTCTGGAGGCAACAAATTGTTGGATCTTGTTTTTTAATCCATTTTGCCACTCTGTGTATTTTTATTGGAGAGTTCAATCCATTTACATTGAGCGTGAGTATTGATGCATTAGGGCTTAATGCTGTCATTCTGTCACTCGTTATCCAGTTTTCCTGTGTTACCTTTGTTTCTCGCCCTGTGTGTTCTAGCCTACCCATTGACTTCTGCAATTTCTTATGCTGGGTTTCTTAGATTTTTCCTTATTGATGTTTTGTGTCTCTGTTCTGTTTTTTAGTTTGGTGCCTACCCTGAAGTTTTTATTCAGAATCTCGTGTATAACATAGTCCATTTTCTGTTGGTCTCTTACTTCCTTAGCCTAGACTGATTCAGTCCCTTTCCTCTTCCCCTCCTAAATTGTTATTTTCACCTCTTATTCCAACTCATGCTGTGAGTTTGTGGTTAGAGTGATAAGATCATCTTTGCTTTGGTGGTTTCCTTCCCTTTATCCTAATGCTATAGTTGAATATTTGCTATCCTATTCTGATTCTATCTATTTGTCTCCCTACTCTATGTTTTGTGACCCCTTTCTCCCTTTTTTTCTTTTTTCAGGTCTGAGAGCCTTCTTGCGGATTTCTTGTACTGGAGGTCTTTTGGTTACAAAGCCCCTTATCTTTTGGTTGCTTGGAAAAGAGTTAATTTCTCCCTCATATCTGAAGGATATTTTTGCTGGATAGAGTATTCTTGGCTGAAGATTTTTATCCTTTAAAGTTTTGAATATGTCATTCCATTCTCTCCTAGCTTGTAAGGTTTCTGTAGAGAAATCTACTGAAAGTATGAGAGGGGTTCCTTTGTAGGTTATTTTCTTCTGTCTTGCTGCCCTGAGTATTTTTTCTTTGTCATTCATTTTTGCCATTTTTACTTCTATATGCCTTGCAGTAGGTCTTTTTACATTGACAAATCTAGGAGATCTGAAAGCTCCCTCCACACACATTTCTCTCTCAATCCCTAGATTTGGGAAATTCTCTTCTATTATTTCTTTGAGCACACTTTCTGGTCCATTTTCCTTTTCCATGCCCTCAGGGATTCCAATAATTCTTAAATTGGATTTTCTCATTGAGTCCGCTATTTCTTGGAGATTTTCTTCATTTTTTTAAATTCTTACTTCTCTTTCTTCCTCTATCTGGAGCCATTCAGCCTGTCTATCTTCGAGTGTGCTAATTTTCTCCTCTATGGTGTCTACACGGGCATTCAGAGAATCCGTATTCTGTTACCTGATCCATTGTATTTTTCATCTATAGTATTGCTGATTGATTCTTATTTATAGTTTCAATCTCTTTTGTGAAGTAACTCCAGAACTTGTTGACTTGTTTCTCTATATTTCCCTTTACCTCGTTGAGTTTTTTGATGATAGCTACTCTGAATTCATTGTCACTTAGTTTACCTATTTCCAAGTCCTCAGGACATAATTCTGTGTTTTTATTGTTTTCCTGTTTGTCTGGAGCATTTGTAAATTGTTGGACGGTAGAGGAGCGGCTTTATGCACGATGCTATTATTCGGTTGCAGTTACAGACTGTCACCACTAGATGGGGGTCAAGAGCCACGTGTTCTGAGCCCTCATCCTTCAGCTGCGATGGTGGCATGCAGCTCGGGCTGGGAGAGGAGGGGCACTTTCTCTCCTGGGTGGACCTGGATTCTAATCAGCTCTCAATCGTTGGTTTCCCGTGGCCCTGGCTTGATGGGGTCCCCCCACGTGAAAGCTTTTCCCAGTTAGAGGGTTTCCACTATGTGGGTGGAGGGAGTCCGGGACGATCCCCAGATGTCAGGCCCCTTCCACAATCCTTCCCTCCCCCGCAGCAGTGATCCCAGTCTCTAGGGGAGGCAGCAAAGTTCTCTTTTACCCCATTCCAGCTCTTCTGAGGGCAGCTCCATCCTCTCTGCCCTCTGTCGTTTGGCTGCTGTGGGTCTCTGACAATCTCTGTGTTATTAGGATTTTTTGGTTGAAATTCAGTTGTTCCTTTAGTTGTAGTTTGGAGGATAGAGAGTCCCGGGTGAGCTCACTCTGCCTTGTGGCTGATGTCATAGAAACTCTGTAAGTGCTTACTTTAATCCAATTAAATAGAGCTCTTAGTTGTGGCCATACCATCTGGGGGTAAAAATATCACACACATCTAAGATACATATAGACACACATGCACAGAGCCTTCACACCTATTGTTTTAAAAATCACTGCCATGAATCAGGTACAATAATAGAAAGCTCCCTAGTTATGAATCCAAATTTTTTTGAGCCTTTTTACTAATACTTGTGGAGAAGACACTCCAGATGCTACAGATGCTAGATTCTTTTTCTTTTTTGGCAATGGCATGTTTATGGCCTCCACCCCCTTTTTTCTTTTTCTTTTTCTTTTTTTGGTCCTGGGAATTAACTTCATCACAACAGCACAAAGAAACCACTCAAGTTTGGGTTTTTTTTCAGATGGAGTTTTGCGGGTGTAAACCACCCAATTGAAAGCATTTCCAACTAGTTAAAATACACCCAAGGGGTGAGTCTCCAGGGATGGTTGAGGCGTTCTGCATGGCAGTAAAGCTGATGACCAACTGACAACGGTCAGAGAAGGATGCAGAGCCTGACTGCAGGCATTAACATAGTTATAAAATCTAGTTAAGTCCCACTTAGCCCAGGCACTTAGTCCCTGAGCCAGCACAAGATGAGGCAGGGAAGCAGAGGAAAAGGCCTGGAGCTGGCTGGGGGCTGGGGCTCCCTGTGTCTGAGGTTGAGAGTTAAGTCCAGGAGGTCCAGGTTCTGGTTAGGTCCAGCCCGAACTTAACCTCAACTTGGTGACAAGAGAGGAGGTGACAAACAGAAAGGAAAAGAGATCAGGCCTCACCCTCATGGCTTCTTCCTGAGGGTTATTAAGATAAGGGTCACACACCAGTTCCCATGCTGGGGCACACTACCCCAGCAGGACAGTTCACAGAATAAATCAAAGGTCTCCTATCCTCATAACCAACTCAGTAGGCATCTAAAATACTTAATGAGTCAATCGCCAAGATAGGGCATCCCACTTGGTCGCTGGGGTGATCAGGTCCGGAAACCAGCGTGGGGGTTCCCAGGGGTGGAGACTTTGACAATTTAAAATTTTCCTTCTCAATTGCAAAGCTAAAAATGAGCCCAAAATGGCCACTGTAACTTTTTTTTAAGAGACAGGAAAGAAAAGAGTCCATTACCTTGAAGATCTCCCCTGAACCTAGGGCAGCATACTACCCGTTCTGCCTGGGGTCCCTATAGCAAGGGGTGATGGGGGTGTCCCCCTGCATTGCATCTCTTGTATACCTTCCCTATTATGCCTGGCAGTCATAAGTGACAGGTGAATTGTCCCAAAGATAAAAGAATAGAGGAAAACAGTGAAGAATTTTCTGCCAGTCTGGGGGACATTCTACCCAATTGCATCCTGGAGCTGTTGTCCCAAGAAGGGGTTCCCATACTCAACCAAAGGTTAGGGTTTGGTACTTTCCTTGAACTGGAGTCGTGGTTGGGACTTTCCCATGGTTTGGAGTGTGGTCAGGAGCCATAGGGAGGGATCCCAATCCAGCCTTAGGAAAAGAAACCTTCCACGGGAGTCTTGGTGATTGGCTACCATCCTAATGACTTAAGTGGTCAATCCACACCCATGTAAAACTTATGTATTAGAGATAGAATTAGGAAACAATGGATTAATTCATTCTCCATCACCCTCAGGCTTAAGGTACTGATTCTTTTCAGGCTGAATGCCACAATTTGCCCCATAGAGTAGCCATGGGCAGCAAACATGGATTCATACAGCTGTCCGAGAAGGTTCCCAATGGAGAAGTGAATTTAGATCCATCCTTGAAAAAGAGAAAGGCACAAGGAAGACTATAACTTCAGCTCACAAGGTGGTGAAGCAAGTGGGCTCAGCGAGCCAAGGAGTCAAAAGAAAGATTTCTTGGACTCTCAAGGTCTGGAAGTAGTGCTTCTTTATTCAAATAGCATGGGGAAAGGGGCTATCGGCAGTGAAAAGCTGCAGCATGGGGACAGGCCCCATAGGCAGGACTTAACAGGTCTTAGTCTTATAATATTGCATAAGGAAGTATTCCCAGCCAGACATTTTAAAACATACTCAGGCAAAGTTGATATAACCTCTTTATAAAGAAAATAAGCTCAAACATTCCAACCTTTATAATCTTATCAACACTTAGACCTTTATATTTCATCAATTCAATTGAAACCTGAGTTAATGTCTTAAACCTTGTCATTATTTCATTGCACGTGTTTCCTTTTTAATTTTGCCTTTTCATAGGTAACAATAAAAATTATGATGAGAGCGCTCACAATTTTTTTCACCAATTTAGAATTTTTCCAAATTTAAATGATCCAACGTCTAGCCAAATTGATGAATAAGATCTTAACAGCAACTCAACCAAAAGCTTAACCACGGACACAAAGAGGCATCCCCAAAAGAGATCCAGAAAGTTCACTCCAAAAAATAGTATAAGAAAGTAAAGGCTTCATTGCACAGCATGCAACAAAGGTTGAGATGACAAAGGCCTCTTATGAAAGCCATTGGGACCTCTTATGACAAACTCCCCTGAGAGCTAACACAGTCAGACAAAGAGAGTGTGTCCCAGAACCCCAGTCTACTTGACTGGCTGCCAAGATGTGGGCCGTTACATGCATCCTCCAATGGCAGAGACCAGAAAGGTCACAAAGCCAAGCTCTCAAGACATAGAACAAGACAAAAAGCCCAGACAACAGGCTTATAGAGATGGCTGTGTCTTATGACAAACAACAAAAAGACAGAGACAAGGAAAAGTACTTTCCCTGGGAGGAAAAGGATCTACAATGAATGAGTACTCAACCAAATCCTAGAGTCGATGAATACAGGAAGCTAGTCTCACCAACATTTTCTCCTGCTGATCTAAATTTAGAAAAGCAAAAAAATCACCACTCTTGCTTCCATTGGACCCTGCAGGCAGAGATCTGGGAGACTGATGTGGTAAGAACTTGTATCTCTTGCCAGCTCTCATCAGGGGTCCAGGATCTCTCAGCTGCAGCAGTCCAGGAGTGAGCAGTGTCCAGCCAATGAAGTTTTATCCCATTCAAGTTGCCAAACTGTAAGGGAGGAAGACATTTCCTCTACCTGCTGTGGGTTCTTCTGGCCGGAAAACGAATTAAATTCATATAAGACAGAATAACAGGAGAAAATTAAACAAAGCTTTATAACATGTATACATGGGAGAGGCTGAAGCAAACTGAGCAACTCACCAAAATTGCTGAAGCCACCACCTTAAATATCCTCCTCAGCTGAAGACAAAGGAGGATGTTGGGGATAGGGGGAGTCAATCATGGGAGATTACCAGACAAGTACAGTAACAAAGATGCAGATTTAATTCCTTGCCTTTGGCATTGATTAAGAGTTTCTAGAGATAAGGTCATCCCCCCATTCTTCCTTGTACAGAGAGGGAGACACGTTTACAGATGGAGATTTCCTTTACAATGTAAATGTGTCTTAACAAAGGGTAAGTAAACTCTGCTTTTCAGAGTTGCTTTCCTGTCTGCAGTTTATCAAAAGTAACCAGCTCCAAATAATCCTCATGCCAAAGAGACATATCTTAGGCTGGCCAATTCCAGGCCCCCACATAACAATATTGAGTCTTCAATTTCAAGATATATGTTAATTCTTCCAATCCAAGAGCACGGAATATCTTTCCATTTCTTTGTGTCTTCTTCGATTTCTTTCAACAATGTTTTATAGTTATCAGTGTACAGATCTTTCACCTCTTTCGTTAAGTTTATTCCTAGGTATTTTATTCTTTCTTTTGCAATTGTAAATGGAATTGTATTCTTAATTTCTCTTTCTGCTACTTTGTTGTTAGTGTATAGAAATGCAACAGATTTTTGTACATTGATTTTGTATCCCACAACTTGACTATATTCCGGTATTATTTCTATAACTTTTTTAGTGGAATCTTTAGGGTTTGCTAGACATAAAATCACGTCATAAGCAAAGAGTGACAGTTTCACTTCTTCTTTTACAATGTGGATCCCTTTTATTTCTTTTTCTTGCCTGATTGCTCTGGCTAGGACTTCCAATACTATGTTAAATAAGAGTGGTGACAGTGGGCATCCTCGTCTGGTTCCTGTTCTTAGAGGGATAGCTTTCAGTTTTTCTCCATTGAGAATGATATTTGCTGTGGGTTTGTCATATATGGCCTTTATTATGGTGAGGTATTTTCCTTCTATACCCATTGTATTTAGAGTTTTTATCATAAATGGATGCTGTATCTTGTCAAATGCTTTCTCTGCATCTATTGAGATGATCACGTGATTTTTATTCTTCATTTTGTTAATGTGGTGCATCACGTTGATAGCTTTGTGGACGTTGAACCATCCCTGCATCTCCAGAATGAAACCCACTTGATCATGATGTATGATCTTTTTAATGTATTGTTGTATTCGATTTGCTAGTATTTTGTTGAGGATCTTTGCATCAATGTTCATCAGTGATATTGGCCTGTAATTTTCTTTTTTTGTGTTGTCCTTGTCTGGTTTTGGTATCAGGATAATGTTGGCTTTGTAGAAGGAGTTAGAAAGCTTCCCCTCCTCTTCAATTTTTTGGAAAAGTTTGAGAAGGATAGGTACTAGTCTTCTTTGAATGTTTGGTAGAATTCACCAGGGAGACCATCTGGTCCTGGACTTTTATCTTTTGGGAGGTTTTTAATTGCTGTTTCGATCTCCTTACTGGTGATTGGTCTATGCAAATTTTCTACATCTTCTTGGTCCAGTTTTGGAAGGTTGTATGTTTCTAAGAATTTATCCATTTCCTCTAGATTATCCAATTTGTTGGCGTATAGCTTTTCACAGTATTCTCTTATTATCTTTCGTATTTCTGAGGTGTCTGCTGTAATTGCTCCTCTTTCATTTCTAATTTTATTTATTTGAGCCTTCTCTCTTTTTTTCTTGGTGAGTCTAGCTAAGGGTTTGTCAATTTTGTTTATCTTTTCAAAGAACCAGCTCTTGTCTTCATTAACTTTTTCTATTGTTTTTCAGTCTCTATTTCATTTATTTCTGCTCTGATTTTTATTATTTCCCTCCTTCTGCTGATTTTGGGCTTTGTTTGTTGTTCTTTGTCCAGTACCTTTAGGTGCACTTTTAGATTGTCTATTTGGGATTTTCCTTCTTTGTTGAGGTAGGCCTGAATTGCTAGAAACTTCCCTCGTAGAACCACTTTTACTGTATCCCACAGATTTTGGCATGTCGTGTTTTCATTTTCATTTGTCTCCAGGAATTTTTTTATTTCTTCTTTGATTTCCTCATTGACCCAATCATTGTTCAGTAGCATTTTGTTCAATCTCCACATTTTTGTGGCTTTTCTGGTTTTCTTTCTGTAGTTGATTTCCAGTTTCATACCTTTGTGGTCAGAAAAGATGCATGGTATTATTTCATTCTTCTTAAATTTATTGAGACTTGTTTTGTGGTCTAATATGTGATCAATCCTGGAGAATGTTCCATGGGCATTTGAAAAGAATGTGTATTCTGTGGTTTTTGGATGGAATGTTCTGTATATATTTACTAGGTCCATCTGTATATATTTACTGGTCTAATGTGTCCTTTAAGGCCAGTGTTTCCTTATTGATCTTGTGTTTGGATGATCTATCCATTGGTGTAAGTGGAGTGTTAAAGTCCCCTACTATTATTGTGTTACTGTCTATTTCTCCTCTTATGTCTGTTAATAATTGCTTAATATATTTATGTGCTCCTATGTTGGGTGTGTAGATATTTACAAGTGTTATATATCTCAGTGTATTTAGATCTTATTTAATTTCTCTCAGCTGTATTTTGTGGGTTTTGATTTAGAGACCTTCTATAATTTTCACTATAATTATTTAAAATTATATTTTGGTTTTTGATGGCTTCATTACTAATATTTTTCCATTTTTAAAATTAAGGCATAATATACATACAGTAAAATTCACCCTTTTTAGTTTACAATTCCTTGAGTTTTGATAAACATATGCAATCATATAACCACTACCATAATCAAGATATAGAATAGTTTCAGGTTCCTGTGAAAGGTGGTGCCACAAGAGGATCCTGTACTCACCTCCTGCCACAGACACACCAAATCTACAGCTACATATGGAACAATTTCTTCTGAAAGAAATGCAAAAACTAGCTGAATGACTCCTATGAATTGTGTTAAAGAGAAAAAACACATCAAATTAGGTAGGAGAGGCACAATCGAAATGATGCGGGGTCAGTGAGACAAGGAGTCGAAAGAAAGATTTCTTGGATTCTCAAGATCTGGCAGTAGTGCTCTTTTATTTAGAGAATAGTGTGGAATAGCATGGGGACAGGGCCCAAGGGCAGTCAGAGCTGCTGCTACTGCTGCCTCTGCTGCCCCCGCTGGCATGGGGACAGGACCCATGGGCAGGAAGAGCTGGTGAGTGGGGACAGGACCCACGGGCAGTCAGAGCTCCTGCTGCTGCCCGGAGTTGAGGTTTAGGGCTAATTTTATAAGGCATGGGTATGTGAGTCATTTCTTTACAAGACAAAGGAAAGAACACGAAAAAAAGTTAAAATGGTATCAGTGCAGGTGGGGTCTGGTCGTTGGGTGAGCCCATGACTTTTAGACAAGAATCAAATCGGATTAAGTAAAGGCCAGAAGCCACCACCCTAAATCAGTTACATGAGATTGCCAGACAGCAACCAACTTAAGTTCCTGCCTTCCCCATTCAGAGTTTCTAGGGATAAGGTCATCTCTCTTCTTCTTCCTGGTACAGAGAGGGAGGCACCTTTTACAGATAGAGATTTACCTTACAAATGTAAATGTGTCCCAACAAGGGCAAGTTCTATTCCCCAGAGCCTCCTTCCCTGTCCCAGTTTATCGAAAGCAATCAGCCCAAAACAATCCTGATGCCAAAGAGACACATCCTGGGGTGGCCAATTTCAGGTCCCTACAAGGTCATCCCCCCTTCTTTCACAAATGCAAATATCTCTCAAAGAGCAAGCAAATTCCAGTCCTCAGAGCCTGCTTCTCATCTGCAGTTTTTAAAAATTAACCAGCCTAAAATCCTCATCATTACCAGAAGCTGCACCCCTGGTGCGGTGACCCACAATTGGGAGGGAACTCACAATTCTGAGCCTCTCTGTGAGGAATGAAGAGTTTGAACCCCACATCTGGCACCTCAACTTTTAAGACCTGCACCTGAAAGACGAGTCTTTAAAAGATCCAGCTTTGAAAGCCAATGGGGTTTGCATCCATAGAACCACAAGGAAACAGTGACCTAAGAAAGACTTCATAAATACCTCATGAGGACTCAAACCACCCAGGGTCCAGCAGGGAGGTGGTCCACTGAAAAGCACCCAGTCTTTCTGTGAAAGAGATTTATGTGCTTATCTTAAAGCTCATCCTTAGGGGCAGGCATCTAATTTAATACACATCTAGGAGTCTACTAAAATACTCTCCAAAAATGGAAGCATCTTTGCACCCTCCCTCTGTCCAGGTTGCTGATATCTTCTGGAAAGGATCTTGTGAACTCATCTGGTACCCCAGTTTTTGCTGGCCAGGGGACATGTGTTGACAACCTGGCTCTGGTGGCCAGTGGTCTTATGCCTGCAAGTCCCACAGGACTGAAACAAAGGGAGAAAGAGTTCTTCACTGGCTACCACACCCAAGGCATAGCAGAGAGACAACAGACTCAGGCACTAAATCTTTTTCTGAAAGAGGTCTATTATCTTATCTTCATCACTGCAGCTGAAGGGCAGGCTTGTAATTAAACTCAAATAGAAGGCCCACAGTAATCCTCTCCAGAGACCACAGAGGGGAAGTGTATCTTTGAGCTCTCCCTCTGCCATGCTCCAACTCTCTAGTATCTCCCAAAATGGAGCTGGAGCATATGCCTGGTGCCCAGTCTTCGAGGCTACCATCCAGGGGACACCCTTTCATCGCCTGGCTCTAGTGGCCAGCAGGGAATTACAATCATGGACTCCATAGGACTGTAGCAAATGGAAAAACTCTTCTTAATTGGCTAGACCCCAGGTGCAGAGCCAGCAGACTGAAATGCAAGCCAATCTTTATATGAAAGAAGCCTATTAGCTTATCTTCATAGTTGTGGCCTGAGGAGCAGGCTTCTACTTAAACACATATCTTGGGACTGACTAAAATCCTCTCCAGAGACTGGGGAGGCTAGTGGTCACCACCTTCATGCTCTCCGTCTGCCCAGCCCTAGCTTGATGGTGTCTCTGAGAAAGATTGTGTACATGTCCAGCACCCTAGCTTTAGTTACTACTATCCAGAGGACATATCACCTGACAGCCTATGTCTGGTGGCTATGAGGGCTCCCTTTCACAGGTTCAATGGGAAAGTAGTACACAAACAAACAGTTCTTTACTGGCTATTACCCAGGACTCCAGGCAGAGGGAACAGACAAAAATGCCCATCTCCCAATCTTCCCCTGAAAGAGGTATATTTGCATACATTAAAAGCTGCTCCCTGTGGATCAGTCTTCCAATCAGCCTGAGTCTAGGTGCTGCTAAGATCTTTCCCTTTGGGACACTGACAGGTCTTGGCACACCCTCAACTAGTAGGTGCCACTGAAAATAAAATAGGCTACTTGGAAATTTGCAAAGGTTTGAGAGACAACTAAGAGCTAGGGCAGGGTTAAACCACAAGGTTCATCTCCTACAAGAGGTCACTCTTTCAAGGCTGGGAGAGATGATTATTTTATCTAATGCATAGAATCCAACACAGAGAGTCAAGGAAAATGAAGAAAAAGAAGAATATATTCAAAACAAAAGAATCAGAGAAAACCTCAGCACAAGACCTTAATGAAATGGAGTTAAGTGATTTACCTGAAAAACAGTTCAAAATAATGGTCATAAAGATGCTTACTGAGCTTGGGAGAAGGATGGATGAACAAAGTGAGAATTCAACAAAGAGATAGAAAATACAAGAAAGTACCAAATAGAAGTCACAGAACTGACTGATACAATCACAGAACTGAAAATTACAACAGATCAGTTGCACATCAGAAGAGAGAAAACAGAAGAAAGGATCACTACACTCAAAGACAGGGCAATGGAACCCATCCAATCAGAGCAGCAAAAAGAAAAAGAATGAGAAAAGTAAAGATAGCTTAAGTGAAATATGAGACCACATCAAGCAGACGAACATTTGTGTTACAGGAGTCCCAGAAGAAGAGAGAGAAAAGGGCATAAAAATTATTTGAAGAAATAACGTGGGGGCTTGTCCAGTGGTGTAGCAGTTAAGATTGCAGCCTTGGCTTTGGTGGTTTGGGGGATCACCAGTTTGGATCCTGGGTGTGGACCCACACACAGCTTATCAAGCCATGCTGTGGCATCATCTCACATAGAAGAACTCAATGGACTTACGACTAGGATATACAACTATGTACCAGGGCTTTGGGGAGAAAGAAAAAAAAGAGGAAGATTGGTAACAGATGCTAGCTCAAGGCCAATCTTCCTCACCATAAAAAAAATGATTAACTGCATTCCTTTTTTTAACAAAAAGAAAGAATGGCTGAAAATTTCCTGAGCCTGGGGAAGGAAACAGACATCCAGATCCAAGAACCCCAGAGAGTGCCAAGTAAGATGAACCCAAAGGATCCACACCAAGATATATTAATTAAAGTGTCAAAGTTAAAGACATGGAAAGAATCTTAAGATTCTTAAGAGAGAAAGAGAAAAACTACTGGTTGCATACAAGAGAACTCCCATAAGAATATCAGCAGATTTTTCAGCAGAGACTTCATAGGCCTGAAAGGAGTGGCATGATACATCAAAAGTGCTGAAAGAAAAAAACTACAAATCAAGACTATCCTGCAAACTCTTTCAGAACTGAAGGAGAGAAAAAGAATTTTTCAGAAAAGCAAAAGTCAAAGGAGTTCATAACAACTAGACTGGCTTTACAAGAAATGTTAATGGGTCTTCTTTAAGAAGAAAAATAATGGTGGAAATTAGTAATAGGAAAATATGAAAGAATAAATCTCACTGGTAAAGATAATATACAGCAAAATTTGGAATACTCTAGTGTTGTAAAGGTAATGGGTTAATCATCTATAAAGTGAGAATGAACATTAAAAGAAAAAGTGGGAAAAATAACTATATCTACAATAATTTCTTTTTTTTTTTTTAAGATTTTATTTTTTCCTTTTTCTCCCCAAAGCCCCCCGGTACATAGTTGTGTATTCTTTGTTGTGGGTTCTTCTAGTTGTGGCATGTGGGACGCTGCCTCAGCGTGGTCTGATGAGCAGTGCCATGTCCGCGCCCAGGATTCGAACTAATGAAACACTGGGCCGCCTGCAGCGGAGCGCGTGAACTTAACCACTCGGCCACGGGGCCAGCCCCATTAATTTCTTAGTGGATACATCATATGAAAAGATGTAAATTGTGACATCAAAACATAAAAAACAGGGGGTGGGCAAAAATGCAGAGCTTCAGAACTCATTAGAACTTAACTTATCAATTTAAAGAGACTATTATAAATATAAGTTACTTTATGTAATCCTCATGGCAACAAGCCAAAACCTACAGCAGATACACAAAAGATAAAGAGAAAGGAATCTAAGCATACCACTACAGAAAATCATGAACTCACAAAGGAGAGAGCAAGAGAAGAAGAAACGAACAGAACTACAAAATAGCCAGAAAACAATTAATATAATGGCAATAAGTACATACCTATCAATAATTACTTAAAATATAAGTGGACTAAATTCTCCAATCAAAAAGCATAGAGTGGCTGAATAAGTAAAATAACAAGACCCATCAATATATTCTCCATAAGAGACTCACTTCATATGTAAGGACACACATTCTAAGTGGAAAGATGGAAAAATATATTCCACCAAATGTAAACCAAAAGAAAGCTGGGTTAGCTATACTTAAACAAAATAGACTGTAAGACAAATAATATAATGAGATACAAAGAAGATCATTATGGAGTCACGTGACACAGAATGCCATTTTGGTCAGTGATGGACTGCATATACAATGGTGGTATCACAAGATTATAGTGGAGCTAAAAAATTCCTCTTGACTAGTGACATAATAACCATTGTAACATCATAGGTTTTTATTAATTGAGAGGAATGTTCATGGTGCATTATCGGCTTACAAGCAAATCTGTGACGAAAAAAAGAAACAAACTAAGCAAATCACCATTGACATATTTTTGAAAAGAGTGACTTCTCAAGAAGAGCCTCAGGCAAGTCCTTCAGGATGTATTCCAGAAGAAGACATTATCAAGGAGATTACAGCTCCATGAATGTTGTTATCCTTGAAGACCTTCCAGTAGGACAAGATGTGGAGGTGGAAGACAGTGATGTCAATGATCCTGACACTGTGTAAGCCTAGACTAATGTTTGCATTTGTGTCTTAGTTTATAGCAAAAAAGTTAAAGTAAAAGAAAATTAAAATAGAAAAAAGCTTATAGAATAAGAATATAAAGAAAGAAAATGTTTTTGTACAATTGTACAAAGTGTTTGTGCTTTAAGGTAAGTGTTATTACAAAAGGATCAAAAAGTTTAAAACATTTAAAAGTTTATAAAGTAAAAATGTTACAGTAAGCTAAGGTTAATTTATTATTGAAGAAAGAAAAGAATTTTTAAATAAATTTAATGTAGCCTAAGTATACAATGTTTATAAAATCTATAGTAATGTACAGTAATGTCCTAGGCCTTCACATTCAATCACCACTCCTTCATCAACTCACCCAGAGCAACTTCCAGTCCTGAAAGCTCCATTAATGGTAGGTGCCCTATACAGGTATACCACTTATTAATCTTTTATACTTATTTTTACTGTGCCTTTTCTATGTTTAGATATGTTCAGATACACGAGTACTTATCATTGTGTTGCAATTACCTACAGTATTCAGTACAGTAACATGCTGTACAGGCTTATAGCCTAGGAGCAATAGGCTATACCATATAGGCTAGGTGTGTAGTAGGCTATACCATCTAGGTTGTGTGAGAACACCCTATGATGTTTGTACAATGACAAAATCACCTAACAATGCATTTTTCACAATGTATCCCCATTGTTAAGCAACACGTGCCTGTATAATGATAAAAAGTTCAATCCAAAAAGATGAGATAATATTTGTAAATATTTATACACCCAAAATAGGAGCATCTAAATGTACAAAGCAAATCTTAACAGACTTAAAGGGAGAAATAGAGAACAATAATAGTAGGGGACTTTAATTCCCCACTTTCATCGATGAATAGATCATCCAGACAGAAACTCAATATGGAAATATTGGCTTTATACAACATGTTAGACCAGATAGACGTAACAGACATATACAGCACATTACATCAAAAAGGAACAGAAACACATCTTCTCATGCATACATGTAACATTCTCCAGGATAGAACATATCTTAGGCCACAAGTCTTAATAAATTTAAGAAGATTAAAATCATATCAAGCATCTTTTCTGACTACAACAATATGAAACTAGAAATCAGTTACAGGAAGAAAACTGGAAAATTCAGAAATATGTGGAGATTAAGCAACATGCTACTGAACAACCAATGGGTCAAAGAAGAAATCAAAAATGAAATTTAAAAAAATTCTTTGAAATAAATGAAAATGGAAATAGAACATACCAAAGTTTATGGGATGCAGCAAAAGCAGTTCTAAGATGGCAGTTCATAGCAATAAATACCTACCTCAAGAAACAAGAAAAGTCTCATATAAACAATCTAACTTTATACCTCAAGGAACTAGAAAATGAGAACAAAGGCCAAAATTTGTAAAAGGTAGGAAATAACAAAGAGCAGAGCAGGAATCAATGAAATGGAGACTAAAAAGACAATAGAAAAGATCAGTGAAACTAAGAGTTGGTTCTTTGAAAAGATAAGCAAAATTCACAAAACTTTAGCTAGACTTACCAAGAAAAAGAAAGGACTCAGATAAAATCAGAAATGAAAGAGGAGACATTACACTGATACTATAGAAACACAAAGGATCATAACAGACTATTATAAATTATTACACACCAACAAATTGGACAACCTAGAAGAAATGGATAAATTCCTAAAAACATAAAATCTACCAAAACCAAATCAAGAAGAAATAGAAAATCAGAATACACTGACTACTAGTAAAGAGATTGAATCGGTAATCAAAAATTTCCCAACAAACAAAAATCCAGGACCACATGGCTTCACCAGTGAATTCTACTGAACATTTGAATAAGAATTAATACCAATCCTTCTCAAACTCTTTCAAAAAATAGAAGAATAAGGAACACTTCCAAGCTCATTTTATAAGGCCAGCATTACCCTGATACTAAAATCACACAAGGACACCGCAAGAAAAGAAAATTGTGGGCTAATATCCCTGATGAGCACAGATGCAAAAATCCTCAACAATATGTTAGCAAACCAAATTCAACAATATATTGAAAGGATCATACACCTGATCAACCAGGATTTATTTTAGGGATGCAGGGATGGTTCAACATCAGCAAATCAATTAATGTCATAAACCACATTAACAAAATGAAGCAGAAAAATTACGCGATTGTCT
The DNA here is from genome assembly GCF_021613505.1 of Equus quagga. Lineage (NCBI taxonomy): Eukaryota > Metazoa > Chordata > Mammalia > Perissodactyla > Equidae > Equus > Equus quagga. The sequence goes on along the minus strand of NW_025794381.1, from coordinate 9,928 downwards.
CAATAGATTCAGAAAAAACATATGACAAAATTCAGCATCCATTTATGATAAAAACTCTTAACAAGTGTGTATAGAGGGCACATACCTCGATATGATAAAGATCACATATGACAAGCCCACAGCTAAACGTCACAATAGTGAAAAAGTGAAAGCTTTTCCTTTAAGATCAGAAAGAAAGCAAAGATGCTCACTCTCACTACTTTATTCATCATAGTATTAAATATCCTAACCAGAGCAATTAGACAAGGAAAAGAAATAAAATGCATTCAAATTGAAAAAGAAGAAGTAAAACTGTCATTATTTGCAGATGACACGATAGTATATACAGAAAACCCTAAAGACTCCACCAAAAAGCTGTTAAAACTAATAAATTAACTCGGTGAACTTTCAGGATACAAAATCAATATGCAAAAATCTGTTGTGTTTTTGTACACTAATGATAACCTATCAGCAAAAGAAATTAAGAAAACAATCTCATTTAAATTACATCAAAAAGAATAAAAATCCTAGGAATAATTTAATGAAGGAGGTGAAAGACCTACACACAGAAAACTATAAGACATTAGTGAAAGAAATTGAAGAAGGTATGAATAAATGGAAAGATATTCCATGTTCATGGATTAGAATAATTAATACAGTTAAAATGTCTGTACTACTCAAAGGAATCTACAGATTCAATGCAATCCTTAGCAAAATCCCAATGGCATTTTTCACAGAAATAGAACAAACAATCCTAAAATTTGCACAGAATCACAAAGCATCCCTAATAGCTAAAGTAATTCCAAGAAAGAAGAACAAAGCTGGAGGCAACATGCTTCCTGGTTGCAAGCTATGTTCCAAAGCTTTGGTAATCAGAACAATATGGTATTGCCATAACAATAGACACATAGGACAATAGAACAGAATAGAGAGTCCATAAATAAACACATGCATATGTGGTCAATTAAGTTACGACAAAGGATCTAAGAATATACAATAGGAAAAGCACAGTCTCTTCAACAAATGGTGTTGGGAAAACCGGGCAGCCACATGCAAAAAAAAAAATTAATAAATAACGAAACTGGATCACTATTCTACACCATACACAAAAATTAACTCAAAATGGATAAAAGACTTGAAGATAAGACCTGAAACCATAAAACTCCTAGAAGAAAAAGTAGACTGTAAGCTTCTTGACATCAGTTTTGGTAACGATTTTTTGGATTTGACACCAAAAGCAAAGCCAACAAAAGCAAAAAACACAAATGGAACTACATTATACTAAAAGCTTTCTGCACAGCATAGGAAATCATCAAAGAAAAGAAAATGCAACCTACTGAATGGGAAAAATATTTTCAAATCATATATTTGATAAGGGATTATTATCTAAAATATATAAAGAACTTACACAACTCAATAGAAAAAAAAACTAACAATCTGATTTAAAAATGGGCAGAGGATTTGAATAGATATTTTTCCAAAGACATACAGATAGCCAACAGGTCCATGAAAAGGTGCTCGACATCACTAATCATCAGGGAAATGCAAATCAAAGCCGCAATGAGATATCACCTCACACTTGTTAGAATGGCTATCACCAAAAATGACAAGAAATAACAAGTGTTGGCAAGGATGGAGAGAAAGGGAACCCTAGTGCACTACTGGAAGAAATGAAAATTAATACAACCACTATGAAAAACATGGAGCTTACTCAAAAATTAAAAATAAATCTACCATATGATTCAGCAATTCCTTCCCTGGGTGTTTATCCAATGAATAAATTTTAACTCGAAAAGATTTCTGCACCCTTATATTTACTGCAGCATTATTTAAAATAGCCAAGATATGGAAGCAACCTACAGGTCCATCTATGGATGAAAGGATAAAGAAAATGTGGTATATTTATACAATGGAATATTATTCAGTCATTAAAAAAAGGCAATCTTGCCATTAGCAACAGCATGGATGGACCTTGAGGGCATTATGCTCACGGAAATAAGTCAGACAGAGAAAGACAAACACTGTATGATCTCACTTATATGTGGAATTGAAAAAAAATAAACAAAAGAGAACAGAACAGTGGTTGCCAGAGGTGGGTTTTGGGTTGGGCGAAATGGGCAAAGGTGATCAAAAGGTTCAGACTTTCAGTATTTTGTGCTGGTCTCATCCTTTGGATAGTGATGCTATAGGCCAGAAATGCCTGGGGGCACTCACCTGGGCCTGTGGCAAGCTTCCACAGGCATTTCCCCTTTTAGAACCAAAGTTGTGGCTGGACCAGCCCTGTGGTTTTATGATTGCAAGACGCCCTCAGCAATAACCATCAGGAAACCCTGAAAGAAAAAAGGTTAACTACCCACAAGTCCTGGAGTGTACACGGCATGTCTGGAGCCACACAGCAAGGTCACAGGAAGAGAGAGAGCATAGGCCTGGGGTTCTGCTTTTATTGGGCTCAAGGGTGGAGGGCTTAGAGTTTCGCAGGTTCACTCTTTTACAACCTAAGTGGGAATTAAAGGGTGGGAAGGGAAAAAACAAGTCAAAAGGTCAATAACTAAGTCCACCAGAGATCTCTAAAACAAAGGAAACTTCAGGGCTTGGGTGGCCTGGCTTTTTATCTAGTCATGCAGCTGGCAAGGGGTTTATTTGAGATTGCAGTCTTTGACGTGGATGCCTCGGCAATTGAAAGCTTAATGTCAGGCACTTGTATTACAAAATGAAAATAACTCAGGCACTTATGCTGCATTCATGTATAAAATAAATAAGTCCTGGAATGTAATGTACAGCATGGTGACTATAGTTAATATTACTGTGTTGTATATTTGAAAGTTGCTAAGAGAACAAATCTTAAAAGTTCTCATGACAAGAAAAAAAATTTGTAGCTATGCCTGGTGATAGATGTTAACTAGACTTATTGTGGTGATCATTTTGCAATGTATACAAATATTGAATCATTATACTGTATACCTAAAACTAATATAATGTTATATGTCAATTATATCTCAATAAAAAACATTATTTAAAAAAGTCAGACACAAGAAGGTACATACTATAGAACTCTATTTATATCAAGCAAAATTAATATTTAGTGATATAAATCAGATCATAGGTTATTTGCGATGGAGGTAGAGAGAGATTGAGCACAGAAGGGCAGAGGTAACTTTCCAGGGAGACAGAAATATTCCATATCTTGATCAGGAAGTTGTTTACACAGGTGTCTATATTTGCCAAATACTATTGAACTGTACACCAAAAATGTGTAGCTTTTACTGTATGTAACATATCTCGATAAAGTTGATTTGTAAAAATAAAAATGTACAATAATAAATCAGGCAAATAAAAATAAAATTAGAGGTTAGGGTAACAGTTAGCATTCAAAATAGAACACAGTAAATAAAATTAAGATGTACATTTTGTGATGCTTAAAGGCTATAATTCACAAAGAACAAATAACGTTTGTTAATTTCTAAGCATCAAATAGCACAACAGCAACTTAAAGACAAATAAGAGAATATTTAATTTTAATAAGAGAAGATTGTTAGACACCTCAGTCAGTCAAAGACAATAAAGTAGAAACCATAGTAAAGACCTAGAAAATTGAAAGAAATAATCAATGATATAGAGTTTATACATATTTTCAACTCGTACACCTGTAATAAAGAAAATATCTTCTTTCCATGTGCTCATGTGACATTTATGAAAACCGACCATAAATTCCATAAAGTAGAAATAATACAAACAGTATTCTCTGTGTAAACAGTAGAAATTAGAAAATAATAGCAAACAAAAATGAAAAGCCCTACATGCCTGGCTGCTTAGAAATTTAAGAACTTCTGAAAAATAATTCTTAGTTCAAGAACAAAATAGAAAATAAAAAATTTTAATTTCTGCAGAAAATAAATTGAAAACATGACATACACTGTGATATTTAACTAAAGCAGTGTTTAGTACGAAATTAATAATAATCTTACATACATATATCAATAATCAAATTTCCAACTCAAAGGCTACAAAATGAATGAGACAGTAAACTGAAAGAGAATAAGAAATTAGTATGAAGCAGCTGGCTGTCATCCTCCCCTCCAAACTTCCTGAGTCTGGTCTCTGTGTCTGATCACAAACCTCTCCCTTCAAGGCACATACTGGACTTAACTATCCTTTCTGGTGAGAGATCCTCTGGTATTATTTTGAGCTCCTTTAAATCTTTTCTTGGTTCTGGAATTGTAGAAAACTTCTTTTGCTACATCCAGTCTCACAGCCCCCAAGAAGAGTTTCACAAAAATGGAATTCCAGAGAAGAAGCTGCCCTTAGTAGAAAATTGTTTTTCCTGCACCGTGAGTGCATTCAATACTCCATCTACTTTGCATTAAAGAGGGTCCTTAGGCTTCTGCAGAAGTATTTTTCACAACGTGAAGAGGAACAGGTGAGAAATAGAATTAGTAGCCTAGACACCGCCAACAGAACGATCAATATTCCCACATCTCAAAGGTGAGAATTAATGAATGACTTTCTCAAGTGCACAGACAGGGAGAAGAGAAAAGATGGACTGTGGGTGCATTCCTGTGCCTCCTCAGCCTCTCTGTTCAGTGTGCACTCTAAGCCTTTACAAGCTCTGCCATCTGTCAGGTGCAAGATTGTCTTTGTCTACACATGGCTATAGATTTTTTTTTTTTTTGTAATGGGGTAGTTTTAGAGAAATTCTCCCCCAGGCATAATTTATAATAAACTTCTATTATTTTAAACATAATTTTATGATATTTCTCTTGTTTGAAGTTTTTTCAAAATTTCCCAACTTCGCATATGCGGATTACTTTTCTCTACTATTCTCAGTCATTGAAACATTAGAATTCTACTTGTGCTATCATTTGTATTTTTAAAGTTCTGGTTAAACTACAGATTAAAATTTTCCAGGTAAGATGCTTTAAAAATATATGTTGACATGTTTAAAAAATGTGATTTAAAATAAACAGTTGCTTTTAAATTTTTTTAACTTTTTATTGAAATTATGATAATTTACAACCTTTTGAAATTCCAGTTGTATGTTATTGTTTGTCAGTCACGTTGTAGGTGCACCACTTCACCCTTTGTGCCCACCCCCTGCTTTTAAAGTTTTTAAGATTCTTTTTCATTTGTTTGCCTGTCTAATGCCAAGTTAAGAATTTCTGTACAATGAGTGTTCATAATAAGTACATTAGGATTGGAGAGCTCCTGCGAAGGGAACCAATCACCACTGGAGCTGAATAACATCATCTGTCTCCAGGCAGCCAGTTCTGTAACCTGATTCAGATGAATTAAGAGCATTGACTCAACTCAGCAAACATTTGTTGACTATATACTATAATCACGGCACAAAGTATTCATCAAATAACATTCAGCCCAGCTGAAGAGTTCCCTTGAGCTATGGTGAAAGTCGATCCAGACGCGGAGGTAACGTTGCATATTTTTCAGTGGAAAATTATGAGGGAGCAGTTTATTTAAGAGAGTCATTAAAGCAACTGGTTCATACACATAGGAGTTGTTGGCGGCAAAGAATAGGTAGGAGTGACGTTAAATGAAAAACAGAATTATTGTCTTTGCAAGGTCCATCTGTTTCATTAACTTTATCATCATGAGAGGACACGTGATTGGATATCAGTACATGGGCTTTTGCACCAGAATAACATGCTTGGTGACCATAAGACGATGATTTACAGTTCTCCAAGTTTCTATGTTTTCATCTGTAAAATGCTGAAAGATTTTTTGTGAGAACAAATCATAGTACCTTATGCATATTGTAATTCAACAGACCTTAGTTCAAACCTCCCTTGAGAAAGCAGTGCTGGGTTTTCAGTGGGGATAAAGTAAATGGTGACAGGAAGGTGAGTGAGTGGAATTCATTTCAAATATGGAGGCACTCCAACTCTCACACACCAAACTCATTTACACACACCTAAAAGCCAGAAGATATTGTAGTAGATTGCAAAAATAGTCACAGTTCTTTGCAACTCTATCAAGAAATGCACTCTATTAAACCACCTCTTGATTTGAGCTGCTACTGTGACTTGCCTTGACTAACAGAATGTAGGGGAAATGACGTTGTGAGTCCAAGTTTAGACTCAAAAGGCCCTGTAGTTTCTCTCTTGCACTAGGGAGCCTTCCAGCACCTGTGAATAAGCTTCAGTCAGCCTGCTGGACCATGAATCCACGTGGAAAGAGGCCCAGCAAGCCCAGCTGAACCACAGTTGAGGCCGCAGACATGTAAGGGAGGCCACTTGAGAACATCTGAGCCCAGCCTAGAATATAAAGACTGCCCAGGTGAGCCTAGAACAATTTGAAGTCTTTCAGAATCATGAGAAAATAATGAACCATTGTTTGAAATCATTAAGTTTTGGGGTAGATTGTTACATAGAAAAATTTGACCAATGCAATCCTCTTCAAAGAAATCTATTTTCCAGCAATTTCTTAGTGCGTCTGTGGCTCACAGGCTTCCACAGGCCTGGACTGCCACAAGGAGAAGGTTGGATGAATGAGGGAAAAGTTACAAGTTATCATTACCATTATCATTATTAATATTTGCCATTACACAGTGGTTAACATTTGGGAATGCTTACTATGTACCAGGCACTGGACTGTGTTTAAACCTTATAATTTGTACTTGTTTATAATTTTGTGTCATCATATTAACTATTGTGTAATAGTTTTCATTCCATTGTATGGAAAAGGACCCTGAGGATCACATATTTTGAATGATTTGCCCAAGGTGGTGAAACTGATAAAATCAAAAGCAGTATTGAATTCTTATTTATTTGGTTATAAAATCCATCTTCTTTTTGCTCTGCCACTCTGAAATCTGTTATTACCATGGAGCACCTTCAACTATTGCAAGCTGGTGGAGGACTTGGCCTTCATAGTAAAACCTCACCAATGCGTAATAACTAGGATTGTATCAGGGCAAAGTAGTTGATATGACTAAAGAATTTGAAAATAAGCAGGTTTTTAGAGACTATTATAAGTGTTAATTAGAACTAACATGAGTTCTGTCTAAATAATTTCTTAGGGGGCTCTCAATGATGTAAGTAATGATGATACATCCTGTTTATATTGACAATTTTAATTATGAAATCAATAACATGTAAATCAGTACTTAAGAAAATTGTGGAACAAAGTAAAATTTAACTCTAAATTTCATTCCCACCATTAATTTATAAAAGGGCCTTCCATTTTCCCATTAGACAGGTAACAAATTAGTTTCTGTCAAAATGGTACACCTTTGCTCTGAGTCTAAATTACTAATAATTTTACTTTATATTATAATTATGACCTGAAAACAGAAGCGACTAGAACAAGGATCCTTGTGTGATAGCTGGATGAAGCAGGAAGAGGAGAAAAGGTTACGTTGAAGACAGAGAGCTCATCTCCTATTCCTTAGTTGATGACAGTGCCTTGCCAGGACTTTCCCTTCATCCCCCAGGAAATGAGATCTGAGACCAGACCTTCAATTTCCCATGCAAGATACAATTCTGATCTGGCATGGGCTTTTATGAATTTTTTTTAACTGTTATATTAATAGGTGAAATTCTGGAGCACCATCAAGAAAGATTTTGATCATTTGCCAAAATCTTGAGTAACTCCTGCGAGATACAAGGCAGGTAAGTCTAAATCCAGCAAAAAGCATAGGAACATACTATTTACTGCACAGAAAGGAGGATACTGTATGGTAAAAGGTGCACCTCTCAAGCGGGACCTCCCAAACCCTCTTGGTTCACAGTGGCAGAGGCTAGAAAGAATGATAAGGCCACCTATAGGATCAAATATCTACATCGGTTATGTTAGGGCACTGGATTCTGAATCCACAACAGAAAGAGATCCCCTCCCCTGGCAAGGACCCCTGGCTTGCCCTTGTCAAATTTCAGCTCCGCCACTTACTAGCTATGTGACCCTGGGCAAATTCCTTCACCTCTCTGAGCTCCAATGTCCTCCTTATAAAATGCGGATGATATTAAAGTATGACAAGTATATTTAAAGAGATTTGGAACTTTTCGTTCCAAGTATATGTATAATCCTCACAAGCACCTAATTAGATACTGTCAATGCCTCTAGCCAAAGGCCACCAGGAGCCCACTCATGGATGAACAACCTGGTTTTATAGTTCATTGCAGGGAGGGAGAAAACTCACCATGGGAAATCATGGAGCATCTCCTAAGTCAGGGTTGGAACGAGCCTCTTTGTCTATTGAGAGAACTATTGTAAGGAATTAGTTTACACAATTGTGGGGGTGAAGTAGGCAAGTCCGAGATCCATAGGGCAGGCCATTGTCAGGAAGAGGAGGCTGGAATCCCAGCACAGGCTGAGGTGCAGGCTGCAGTAGAGTCTCTTCTCCCTCAGGGAAGCCTCAGCTCTGCTCTTGAGACTTTTCAGCTGGCTCACTCAAATTATCTAGGATAACCTCTCCTACTTAAAGTCAACTGATTATTGACCTTAATTGCATCTACAAAATATCTTTGGAGCAACACCTAGATTAACGTTTGATTGGATAACTGAGAACCATAGCCTAGCCAACACATGAAACTGATCGTTAAATATTTTAGGGTTTGAGATTGTGTTAGGTGATTTTGAGGATGATTTTAAGAAAGAGAGACTTTGCCCTTAATTGGATTCTGTGAAGAAGCGGGTGATGGGTGGGATAATTCTATAACTGGACATCTTAATAAATCCTACCTAGAAGGAAAGAAGACTATACTGAGGCTGAGGCTATAATTGATACAGAAGCAGTAGTCCTTCATTTTATTTAAGAGAAAGATATGCTTGGCCATTTTTGTGGTTTGGACAATGTTCATGTTTTGTTTGTGTTCAGACATGATTACTGAGTGGCCTTGTTTTCTGTCTTGATCCACTGTGGTCACAGTGTGGCCGTCTGATACTGCTGTTCTGTGAAATTGTTTACGTTCAGCAGGAAAACACCAAAACCGAGCTGTGAGTACCAGGCCAGCTCCTAGCATCACCAAGGCCTAGTTAATTGTACCAGGAAGCTCCCAGATGTCAGGGCTTTTTCTGTCTCACCTTTCTTTACAGTCTCTGTCACTGTGAGGTAAGGCAGAGTGCTGAGGAACTGAGGGCCATCTAACAGGGATACAGTAACTGATTCAAAATGGAGCCCCCTTAATTTTTGGCTTCCATAACATCCAGAAAATTGATTCTTCTGAAAAAATGAGTCTCCCTCTGATGACTGCCTTTGACTTTAGCTCAATCCCTAGTCCTCCGCAAATATCCGGAATTTTGATGTGGCAGGAGAGAGAATATAAAAAGATCCAGTAGATCAAGAGAAGAAAAACAATATTCTGAGTCACAGCAATTCCTCTCATTCCAATCTCAACATTTGACTTGACATTCTTTAATTTAAAAAATAAAAATCGGGGCTGGCCCCGTGGCCAAGTGGTTAAGTTCACGCGCTCCGCTGCAGGCGGCCCAGTGTTTCGTTGGTTTGAATCCTGGGCGCGGACATGGCACTGCTCATCAAAGCCATGCTGAGGCAGCGTCCCACATGCCACAACTAGAAGGACCCACAATGAAGAATACACAACTATGTACCGGGGGGCTTTGGGGAGAAAAAGGAAAAAAATAAAATCTTTAAAAAAAAAATAAAAATCAAAAAATGAGGCAGCCAGAGCTTTCTCTAATATAATCAATGTCTCCAAATTTCTTTTCAATGTAGACAGGCAGCAGCAAAATACAAAGCATAAAGAATACTCATGGCAGGGAAAAAATTCAGATGAAAGATCATGCAGTTACTGTAGGCAGCACTACATGACATTATAACTCCTTTCATTGCCCTGGGTACAAATATTGAAGCTTTTGAGAGCATGAGAAGAAGAACTTACTCAAATGGATTTATATAAATAGAAAAGGCAATGGTATTCCTTGGCTACCTCCAGAGGAGATGCCCTAGTTAGGCGAGTCAACTCAAAATTTAGAGAAT
>NW_025794380.1:18614-19933 GCF_021613505.1 Equus quagga | reverse complement strand
ATTCTGAAATTTAAAGCTACAGCTCAGCTCTTCATCTTGGGCTGCACGTGGTGTCTGGGAATCCTGCAGGTGGGACCAACTGCCCACGTCATGGCCTACCTCTTCACCATCATCAACAGCCTTCATCTTCCTGGTGCACTGCCTCCTCAGCCAGCAGGTACCACTGTGTGACACCCACTCAGGATTCTGCCCATCTCACTCCTCCCAGTGAGCTGACCCAGAGTCTGCTTTGCCTCTGCAGGTCCAGGAGCAATACAGGAGATGGTTCGCAAGCGTCAGGAAAACCACAGCTGAGTCTGAGAAGTAGATCCTCTCCAGCAGGGCCGTGTCTGATGCCTACAAACACAGTGTGGTAAGGGCACACATTGCTCCCAGAGCACTTCACTAACAGATCTGCTTGAGCAGCACATGCCTACCACACCGGGCAGCCTGGGTATATAGGAGGAGATGCCCCAGAATGACTCAAACTTAGTTTACTCCTGTACTCATTCAGGCACTCCCCTGTCATGAAAGGCATTCTGCCCTCACTTTTGTCTACTGTCTTTCTATGCTCATCTTTACGCTTGCACGTGGAGGTCCCATTCCCCACACGTGTGGAGCACCAGTTTGGTGTCACATGGTCCATGTGCTTTTTAATTTTCCTTGGTGAGAAGATAGAAAACACTTACTCACAAGCAGACAAAGATGCTATAGTAAGCTCCATAAGCAGGAACTAATGATCTGAAGCAGTGATGCACGAGGCACTCAGAGTCACAGCAGCATCCTTTATCCCAAGTCATTCCATGCCACCCCTCTATATAAAAAAATAAATACATGGGATATATAGTCATAATGGGAAAGTAAAATAAGCATTAACTTGGATTTGAGACTTCCTTAAAAGCCTGCAGTTGTACCTGGTATTTTCAAAACACACAGACAATGCAAAACCAGGGAGGAGAATCCCAGAAGCATAGGAGAGATCCCAGCGTGGTGAATCACACCAAGCGTTGGTATTTTCAGGTTTACAAACCCTCTTCTCACATTTTTGTTCACATGTTCTTCACATCAGCACTTGGAGGTGAGTTTTATTATGCTCCTATATGATAGGTGAAGAAAGTGAGACTCATGGGGTCTGTATAAATTGTGCGAAGATTTGAGCCAATTTGTTCTTTCTCTGAACTTCCATGAGCCCCCACCCTGCCCGGCAAGGCCTCTGTATTTCTCTCCTCCGCCTGCTGGTCCACCCTCTGCAACTGCCCCTTCCTGAGTACTCCTCTCCTCAAATTTCTCATTTTTCTAACTCTTCCCTCTTCCCAGCACATGTTCCTACCAACTTCTTC
>NW_025794380.1:7089-16869 GCF_021613505.1 Equus quagga | reverse complement strand
TTTTAAAGTGTGAGGTTTTTAATATGGTGTGAGGTCCATATTCTTTTGCATATGGATATCCAGTTGTCCCATCATCATTTAAAACAGAACCAATTTTTTTTTCCTAACAAATTGTCTTGGTGTTCTTGTCAAAATAATTTCTTCATAAACGTAAGGGTTCATTTCTGGACTCTCGACTCTCTTGCACTCATCTCTCTTGACTACGGTGGCTTTGTAGTGAGTTTGAAGCTGGGGAACTGACTCTACAAGTTTGTTCTTCTTTCTCAGTACAGTGTCAGATATTATGGACCCCTTGAAGTTCCATATGAATTTTAAGATGTGCTTGTCAATTTCTTAGAAAAATTTTACTGGGATATTGATAAGGATTTTGTTAAACCTGTAGATTAACTTGGGGCGGGGGGTCGTACTACTATCTTAAGTATGTTAAGTCTTCTGATCCATGAAAATAAGATGTTTTTCCATTTATTTAGGTCTCGTTTGACTTCTCTGACAATGATTTATAGTTTCAGTGTACAAATCTTGTAACTTTTAACACTATCTCTTTTTTTTATCTTCTTTCTCAGGAGAATTAAATTAATAGCTAAACCGAGGACATTGTATCCTGGAAAGTTCTGAACTGTCATCCTTTGGGCAAAGATTACAGAAAATACTTTTTCATGTTTGTTACAAGAAACTCTTCATGGTGCCATTGTGGGAGAAAGTATCAGGAAATGTTTGACATTCAGTTGCTGGAGAATTGGGGTCTTCTGGGCCATACAGCATGCTCACCTCATTCCCACAGAGTCAAGGAGCTATGACCCAATTCCCCAGCTGCCTTGGATGAAACCCTCTGCTCCAACCTCCTCTTCTGCAAGGAAGTTCCTCAAGTTGAAGATACATTACACGGATAATGAGCCTTAGAGGACTTTCTTAAAATAGCATCAGAGAGGAAAATAATGTTCAAATACTGCGTGTAATGTAAACATTTAATCCAGTTGTCCGACTTTCCTGGTTTTAGTGCTGAAAGTCCTCTGGCCCATGAGACACTTGGGTTACAGGCCAACTAGGACAGTTTGTCTCCCTGCTGACCTGCCTCAACTTCTTCACTCTCTATCTCTAAGGCTTACAAATTTATTCATTCAAAAATATATATGTTTTTTACTCACCATGTGCTGCACACAGATCAAGACAGATTCAGTTCCTCATTTCACAGAGCTTACTGGTAAAAGAATATTTCCTCAGAGTAAAATCAGAAACCTCTGAATAGAGTCTCTACATCCTTACATTTTACAAGCTGAGCTGTGAGATAAGGTGTATATTGCTACTGCAAATTTTGTAAGTTATAGCTATACATATTACTCATATATGGATATCTATGCATCCTCAGCATATAATCTAGAGAAAATCTAAATCCAGAGCAGTTACACTTACATGAAATTCCCTGTGGGCCCCACTGACCAAATCTGCGTCAATTTGAGTGTCCAGGAAAATGACTGTAAATGATTATAAAATATTAAATAAAAATACCCATGAGTCCATAGTGACACATAAAATGTCAGCTCTAAATGTAAAAGATATGATAGAATTAGAAGATCATGGGTTTTTCAATATCCAGTAAGAGGCCACTAAAAGCATGGGGTGAAAGGCTGCTGGAGGACAAGCTGGTCCTACAGAGCCCAAAAATCCCCTCAGATTACTGGTTCATCACAAGGGCCAAGGTGCACATCTACAACATGGAGATCTGCCAGTCACCATCTGAACTTAAATGATCAGGCTTAACATCACCACTATGGGAAACCTGACATCAGATATCTCCTCAGAAGACATGAAGTTACAACATCCCATTTGTGGTGAATAAAGAATTATTGACAAATCAGTCTGACCTAAACCTAATCCAGCCTTCAGACCAAGGGTGGACAAACTGGAGCATGCAGGACAAGTGCAGGCAGCCGCCTGCTCTGGTGAATAAAGATTTATTGGAGCACAGCCACACCCATTCATGGATGATTGTCTATGGCTGCTCTCACGCTACAGTGTCAGAGTTGAGTAGCTGTGACAGAGACTGTATGAATGACAAGCTGAAAATATATACCACCTGGCCCTTTATGGGCAACCTTGCTGGCACCTGTTCTTCCAGATCTAACGTTCAGTATACACAGAATACAGGGGACAGAAGAACAGGTTAAATGGCATCAAGAGGAAACAATCAGGCAAATTGAGAGTGTGGGGCATTCAACAAGCCCTGGACTCTTCTAAAGTCAATAGCATTTTAAAAAGTGACTAGAGGCTATTCCATATCAAAAGAGGCAAAAGTGACATCACCATCGAGTTCAGCGTAAATTTTAGTGGGACTCTGGTTGAGAAACACAGCTATAAAAATATTTTGGAGCAATTGGGGTAATTTGAATACGGATCAGATAGTAAATGTTGTTATGAAATTGCTGATTTTCTTGAGTGTCACAAAGGTAATGGTTATGTAGACCACATTCTTTAAATTCTTCAACATTTGATGAAGAAATATCGCAGAATGGAGTGTCATGTCTGCCTCTGACCATCAAATGTTTTAGCAATAAAATGTGTACGTGTGTATACAAATTAAGAAAGATTTTTTTAATGTGGTACTACATTAATAATTGTTGACGTTAGATGGAGGATATATGAGTGGTTTATATCATTCTCCCAAATTCTCTGTATGTTTAAAAATTGTAAATAGAGGGGCGGGCCCCATGGCCGAGTGGTTAAGTTCGCGCACTCCACTGCAGGCGTCCCAGTGTTTCGTTGGTTCGAATCTTGGGTGCGCACATGGCACTGCTCATCAAACCACGCTGAGGCAGCGTCCCACATGCCACAACTAGAAGGACCCACAATGAAGAACATACAACTATGTACCGGGGGGTTTTGGGAAGAAAAGGAAAAAAATAAAATCTTTAAAAAAATTGTAAATAGAAGTTACATAAAAGTAAGTAAACATATTAGTTATTATTTCATTAAAACATATACCCTCATGAATTCCTTCATATCCAGAAAATACATTTTCCTCCACTACAAAAAACTAATTTTGTAAATAAATATGTTATAAATATATGAATTTGCATGGCTACATGGTGATGAAATTAAATCTGCAAACTAAAAATAAAATATTAAAATATTAGAAGAAGATAGAGGGCATCTCCACCTCTGCCTGGGAAATAGAAAATGGAAATGAGTATCACTCCCAACCTAACAATAATAAAAATCTGTATAAACTACAAAATCATTCTGTTGCTTCCACAGAGAGCAGAGATAACAGGACAAGAAAGTAGCCTAAAATCTAAGGGAAGGCAGGCTCTTGCAGCAGAGACTGTCAGGGCACCTGTAGCAGAGCACAAAGGACAGGGATCTGGGTGCCACACAAATGGTTAAGAAGAATTCACCTTCACTTTCTAATGAATTGACCAGGGCCAAGGCGGGCAATCATGTGAGTGTAGAATCTCTGAGGGAGTGGCAGGAACGTGCAGAGACCCTCTCTGAGATGCAGCCACGCTGGGCGGGTCTACAGCTGAAGGTGGAGCAATGGGGAAAACCCTCTGGCAAAACAGCCGCCACCAAAAGCGCAAGATCACAAGGTAACGCTAGAATAAACTGAAGCCCAGGGCGCAATGACTCCTGACCGGATAGACTCAAGACCCCTCAAAAACAGCCCAGCAGAAGAATAGCGTGCCCACTTCCAGTAATAAATATAAATCTCTCAGTGTCTACTTGTGATGAGAAACAGCTATTTTGCGTTGCTGCCAAGCCGTTTTATAGTGTGACAACCCTGCCCACACCCAGAGTCTGGACATTTAGATAAGGACCTGAGCTTAGGATTTCTGCCACAAGTTCCTGCTTTTTTTTTTTTTTTTCCTGGTTCAGCTTTTAAAATAACCACTTAGAGTTGAGCCCATGAAAAGGTAGTGAGCTCTGCCCCAAGCACCCCATAAGCGATAGCTGCTTGCTACCCTGCTCTCTATCTCCTGCTCCCTTGTGACCTGGGCCAGAGGACTGTCCTTCCCTTTGGGCTCATTGCACACACACCCTCCAGTCCTGGGACCTGTAAGTTACAAATCTTGTTACTTTACTGCCTTTGTGTCAGTGTGTGGAAACTGCACCTTCAGTCAGGACAATGCTGGGTTTTCACTTCCTCAGAGCGGGAGCTTGGATGATGAGGGTGCCATCCACTGACCCACGGGGGTGGCTCATGCCTCCTCATTCGTCAGGTCACAATGCATATTCTTAACTTAATACACTACTGTGGGCCCTTCCACACACATTGTCCAGCATCCAATCAAAAATTATGAAACACAAGCAAAAGCAAGAAAACACAACCCATGGAGAAATCAAAAGAACCAGAATTAAGGATAGACTAACAAGCAGGAAATTTTAAATAACTAAGATTAATGTGTTAAGGGCTCTAGTGTAGTTGTTCTCGCCAGGGGGGCAGTTTTGCCCTGGGGTGCAATTTCTGGAGACATCTTTGGTTTCTCAGCTGGAGGGGCGCCTATTGGCATTTAGTGAGTGAGGGCAAAGGATTCTGCCCAACAGTCTACAATGCACAGGACAGCCTCGGCCACAAAGAGTTATCCAGCCCCCAAGGATCAATACTGCTGAGCTTGAAAAACTATGCTCTAACTCCTTTACGTTAGAGATGCTAAAAACGGGTGTTTTCCTTTCTCCCTTAGAAACAGGAAAGTTTCTACAGCAACAAATAAAGCGTAAAGAGACAGTAGCTTTCAACAGGGAATTTCGTGTTCTCTTCTGTTACCCTCAAGGTTGAGAAACCCTGTTCGACCCGAAAAGGTGGACGACATGTATGAAGATATGGGAAATTTCAAAAGAAAACAGAAGTCACAGTTTAAAATTTCATTAATAACATCCTTTCAATCAATGATCAAAATCCACAGGCATAGAAAAAAATTGACAAGCCTTACTACTTAAATAGAAGTGTCTGGATGATAAACTAGACCATTAACAAAGCCTGAAGACAAGATGAAATATTTGCAACGTTAATAAAAGATTAATATCTATGATGTACAAAGAACTTCTGAAACTCAATAATTAAAAGTCTAACAAAATGTTAAAAAAGAAATGTAGAGGTAATTAACAGAGAAAGAAAAGTTCTAATAAATATGTAGTAATCAGGGAAATTCAGGTTAATATAAGTAATTGATACTGTCAAGCATTATACTGTAAAAATCTACAGGGTTGGATAACATGCAACACTGGTGAGACCATAGTGAAATGGATAGCCCCATATGGTACAAGGGTAAATTGATGTAGACACTGTATGTTGCAATTCAGTACTAGCTATGAAAATTTAAGATGCTCACACTGGGGCCCAGACATCCCACTTCTTTTAACCTACCTTGGAAAAAGTCTCCCATGTTCATAGAAAAATATTTACAAGAAGGATTTTTGCAGTATATGTGCCAAAGGGAAAGAGCGGAAGAGATGCAAGCAGTAGAATGGACAACACCAGAGTGAACCCTGATGTGGACCAGAGACCCTGGTGATTGTGACGTGTCAATGGAGGTGCCTCCATTGTAACTGGGGTACCCGTCTAGTGAGGGATGTGGATGAAGGTTTTTTTTTTATTTTTCAGAGGACTAAATTCAGTATTCTACCCTGAAGTCTGGCCTCAGTGCTTGGCAAAGTTGGGAAACTCTTGCGGTGCAAGTGTGCCTGCAGAGAACTGAAGGGCCTGTGTTTGGGGGAAAGGATGCTTTGCCAGATGGAAAACATCAGAACTGTTTTGACTTCGTTGTGCTTTTCAATCACTGTTATTCTTGTCCTCTAATTAAAAAGGACTGTTAATTTTTCTTAAATACACAGGCATCTATGAATCAGGAATGACAAAGTAAATGGGGGTATATCTGTCAGAATAAGAAAGAATAAAATACATCTGTCTATAGCACAGCTTCTACACCGACATGAAATGAGCTACAATATACACAGTTGAGCATAAAAAAGAAACTTGAAATGCAGTCTGCATAGTACTGTTGAGTTAATTCTTATGAATAGTAAAATATGGTATTTTTCGTAGGTGCAAAGTGAGGAGCCTAGGTTTGGGGACACCGATTAAAGGGTATGATAACTTCTGTAGTGTCTGAGCTGTTGCAACAAGAATATGTTATTACTAATGTGATTAAAAGGTTATAAGTTCTGCCTTGAGTTTTTAAGGAAGAACACACATCCTATCCATAAATGATTTCTGCCATGGGGAGTAGGATTGGGACAGGGTTCAAGAAGAAATCTGGCAGAATCTCCAATTTGTGGATGGTTATTTAAAATTACAACATAAGCACACAGTGTCTGTGTACTTAATAAATAGAGTGTAAAAAGAAGAGGTGTCTTCTGGGTGTTTGGAAGAATAGTCAAATTTTCTCAGTTATTACCCATTTTTGTTTTGACATGAAGATCAAATAGAAATACAGAAAAAAGACAATGCTAAAATTTCTCATGAAGAGCAGTATTTTGGGAACACAGGAAGCTCTGTGGTCCCAGCCTCCCCAGGCCTTACGGTGAGACTGCAGGGAGCCACAGATCTCAGCTCAGTGTGGGGGCCGTGATGCTCTGGGTGGAGGGGGAGCAGTAAGTTATGGGTGTACACGTACTCACCCTCTCCCTGCCCCTTACGGAGCATTCAGCCTTAGACCGTTCAGTTCTCCAGCTTCCAGACGCTGCAGCCCTGAGATCTGTGTTAGACCATGGGCCTGAATTCTTCTTATCAGGGTAACAGGTCAAGGATTTCACAGACAGGTCTGGGGTCTTTGCCGTCCTCCACACTCAATATCACGTCTGTATGTCTGTCAAGTAATCAACGATGTACCCACTTCAAATTTCCCAGTCCTCATTCAAAACTAAAATGTTTACTTACTAATAGGGAGCAGTTTAACAAATCAGAGTTCAACCATAGTAGGAAAACCTATGGAACTGTGAAAAAAATTGAAGGAATATGTACATAAAAAGGAATATTTTCATGTGAAAATGCTAGTTGCAGAACCTTACATATATTTAATACAGGTTTTTAAAATATAGATAGATACATAAAAATAAGTAGATTAATATTTAGAAAAATGCTTGGGTACATTACAAAGTGTGAGTCATGAGTCCCTTTGTAAAGGAGAGAGAACACACATGTTCACATGTGCCTGTGTGTTGCAGGGCTCAGCTATGCGATATAAGGGAAATTTCTCATATTTTGCTGAGCACATACCTTGCTTACGTCATTTGAAAAGGGAATACTGATATATTTCTTATGATGTGAAAAAGAAAAATAAATTCCAAGTTGCCACAAAGCAAAATTCTTTGAAAACTGATACCTGAATTGACTCACAATTCTTTGCCTCCAAGTCCAACCAATGCAATGAGGAAAGGAAAATACAGGTACAGTGCTTGAAAGAAAACACAACACAGTCACTATTTGCAGATAACCTAATTGTCTACCAGGAAAAGTTCAGAGAGTTCACTGACACATACTGAATTCCCAAAGATGTCCATAGCAAGATCGAAATACAAAGTACAACGGCATTTTCCATCAAGGGAAAAACAAATTTTAAAATACAATAGCAAAAACTGTTTAAAATAAAAGAAATAATGCTTCAAAAATACCTGGGAACAATCCTACAGAAAACGCATGAAGCCTTCAAGGAGGAAAATACGAAGTTTAACTGTGAAACATCATAGCTTCCATAAAGAGAGAGTCATGCTGGCGAGATGGGGAAATCTTAACATTTTGAGGGAGCCATCACCTCCAAATTAATCTGTACAGTCAATGCGATCACAAAGCTCCAGGGTATTTTTCATGGAACTTAGTAAACTAGCTATAATGTTTATGTAGAAGAAAAAATAGGAAAGGAGAGGCAGCACAGGTGTGAAGAATAGTCAGTGACCAGGTGTTCACATGCTCCCGTTTCTCACCCTCTGCTTTGTCGTCACCAAACTTTAATCAACTCCTTTCTTTCCCACAGACCCCGGAACTCTGCTCATCCTCAGGCCTGAACAGGTACAAAAAAGGAGAGCTGCCGCCCTTGTGACTTTCTCCTGGGAACTGGCTGACCGCAGTGAGACTCTCTCCCCATCAGAACACACCGGTCAGTCCCTTATTTGTCCAACTTCCCTCCAAAGGTTTCTGCTGACCTCTGCCTGCCTCCTTCGGTACCCCGTAAGGAAAAACATTTTTCATTGTGATTTCAGATTCCTGAGATTGGAGTGTTCTCTCGAATATGGTAGTCCTTCTAACGAAAGTCTCTCATTCTCAAAGTCCAGTTTGGTTTTACTGGAAATAAATACAGAGATTTGCCTCCTGGGACCTATAAAACCATCAAAACTACAGCACCTTTAAAAATGCGGTGCAGTTCCAGGTACAGAAAAATGGTCAACGAAACAGAATAGAGAATACATTATATGTAGCAATTTAATATTCAATACAAGCAGAATTTCAGGGCAATGTGTGAAAAGGGGCATGTGAAATCAGTGTAGAAACAATATTCTCTCTGATAAATAGTGTCAGAGCAACAAGCTATTCATTTGTGAAAACATCTTTACTAAACAGATTCCAGGTACATAAAAATTTACCAAAACTATTAAATTATTAGAAAATGAAGGACAATATCCTAGACAAGAACTAAAGCAAAAATCTATACAGTAAATAATGGAAAAACTGGATCAAAATAAGACGAAAAGTTTATGGGTTTATGGTGACACCACCCTCAATTTCATCTTTATTCCAATTGTCGTAGGAATGAGATTTACCCCGTTTATATCAGTGTGAGAACGGACAAGCGGTATCATTAGTGAGACTGTTGTTCCAAGACACTCCTGTCCATGGTGGTCGGACACTGTGCAGTGAACAGGGTGTGCATGTCATCCTGGACCCAGTGCCCAGTGTTCGACTCTCTGACTGGTGGCATCCTTAGCACCTGCCCTCCCTGACAGCACAGTTACTGCTTCCAAGCCCTGGAGGCAGCTGAGCTAGCACAGTCCATGAGCAGTCGGATTCCAGTGTGGAGGGACAGCTGGATTGTCCGTCTGGTTGGTGATGCATATGCTCTGCAGGTTCCTGGGGCTCCTGTTAGGGGCGGGGGAAGGGTGGAAACCAGAGGAAACATCTAGGGTTTGTAACTACAGTTTAATGTAAACATCTGCTTTTGAAAGGAGTAACCTGGCTTTATTTTCTGGGTTCAAGCCCCAATTGGTGATTTGAGGTTGTGGTTCTTTATTCCTTTAACCCACTGAAAATGGATGACCATCCTCCAAGGAAAAATTTGAATCTCCAAACAAGGAAGTTCCAGCATTCTCTGATGGATCAGAGGAAGCTTAGAGACCTAAAGTTGTTGACTCCATTGCTTCCAATTTAGCTGCTGCTCAAATTCGGTTGAATATTTTCTCTTCTCCCCTTATCCTTCCCCAGAAATAAAGCAGGTGACAGTGTTTTCAGGAAGAATACTTTATGTGACAAAAGACACCACCATAAGAGTTTGGAGACGTGATACAATAAAAAGTTTTGCTTTATTTAGCAAAAGATATATAGATACAGATACAAGCGACACATAAATACATACATGCACGTATTGTTAACTCCTTAAATAATAAGAATGAAGGAAAATGATAGAAAGCGTGTCAAAGATATGAGCACGTAACTCACAGAGAGAAGCATGAAAATGCAAAAATACATGAAAATTTGTTGAAATTTACACTGGTAAATGAGAGAAGTACAGACTGAAATGATAAGAAATTCTTTACCCTTCAAATTGGGGAAAATGAAAACCTTTGATAATGTATAAT
>NW_025794380.1:4651-7079 GCF_021613505.1 Equus quagga | reverse complement strand
ATCCTACTAGACAGAAGTTTGGCAGAACTTATTACAATGTAAAACATACATGCTCTTCAACCAAGTACCTGAAACACTTGATGAATCTCCTAAGGAAATTTACAAATGATCCCCTTGTGATATTTCTGATATGTTCACTGCAGAATTATTGTAACAATGAGAAACAAGAGCCCATGTAAATGTGCATCAAACAAGGAATGGAAGGTATAATTTATTCATATTGTGTAATCTAAATATATACAATGGCAGCCAAAAAGAGAGATGTGGATCTGTATGTACGTCATGCGAGAACTCTCCAAAAAGTACTGTTGCCTGAAGGACAAGTTGAGAACAATTGATAGTATGAAAAAGTTTATGTTAAAACACAACTGCAACTATAGTAAATATAAACATTTTATACATAAAACAACCATAAGAAGACTCTGAAAGGTGCAGAGAAGGCAGGCAGCACAGGGACTCTGAGACCCAAGGAAATACGCAGTGTTGATTCTGTCGGTTTTCTTCCTGCATCATACATCCCAGACTTGGAATGAAGAGGTTGCAACCCAGAAATACCAATGGGTGCAGATAAAAGAAGTGCCCGCGAGAGAAGCCTGCTCCCCCATTAGCCAAAAGAGCGAGAAGGGGCAGCCAACACAACAGAGAGTAGGTCAACAGTAACTGCCCACTCCAACCAAACACCACAGAAAACACTGTGTCTTCCCCTCAGCAGCAGAGGCCAGGTGTGAAGCCCAGCCCTCCACTCCTGCCGTCTGTAACGAAGCGCTCCTCTCACCCCACGGGCTGCAGCAGAGAAGGAGCTGGGATGCTCATCACGCCCATTGGAAAGAGCCCCTGTCTGTGGAGTCAGTGGAGGCATGTGAGGAGGTTTCTCCACAGCCCAGTCAGGTGGTGTCAGCAGAGGCCTGGTTGTGAGCAAGACCCTCCAACCCCACCCAGCGGTAACAAGGTATCCCTCCCCCACGGGAGCATCAGGGGAGCCCAAGCAGGAAAGCTGGATCCCACCCTCGTGGGCCAGAAACAAGATGGCAGCTCTTTCCCCACTGCAA
Organism: Equus quagga; assembly: GCF_021613505.1. Classification (NCBI taxonomy): domain Eukaryota; kingdom Metazoa; phylum Chordata; class Mammalia; order Perissodactyla; family Equidae; genus Equus; species Equus quagga. Next base: position 6,030 of record NW_025794380.1, on the reverse strand, counting down.
CGATGTCAGAGGAGTCAGCCAAAACTGAAGACTTTAGTAACATAATACCTGAAGTTTATGAGTCTATGAATTTCAAAACATGATACCTTACATATCCAGGGTACGATGAAAAAGTCATTGTCCTCCCAGGAACCAGGAAAATCTCAGTTTGATATGAGACAAGTGTTAGAATTATCTGACATGTATTTTAAAACCCCCATCAGAAAAAATGTTCCAATGTTCAATCACAAACAGAGTTCTCTGAAACAAACAAAAAACCAGAAAGTCTCGGCCAAGAAATGGAAAATCTTGACAAAGAAACATCTGATAATAAGAAGACCTAAATGGAAATATTAGACCTCAAAAATGCACTAACTGAAATGAGAAATCTACCAAACGGGCTCAATAGCAGAATGGAGACAAAAAAGGGGGATAAATCAGTGAACTTGAAGACAGATCAATTTAAATTATGCAGTCAGTACAAAGGAGACTAAATAGACTATCCAAAAAAAAAAAAAAAAAAAAGAGCAGAGTCTCAGGGCCCTGCAGGACTATAACAGAAATCTAATATTTGTGTCCTTGAATTCCAGAGGGAGATGAAAAACGAATGTGCATCTGAAAAGTTATTCAGGAAAAGTGCCTTAAAACTTCCGAAATTTGCCAAAAGACAAAAAGCAATGGATTCGAGAAGCTGCGGCTACTCCAAGCCGGGTAAACTCAAATCTAGGCCAAGATACAGCACAATCAGACTTTTGAAACTAAAGACAAAGAACGAACCCTGAAACAGTGAGAATAGGAGGCCTGATCTATAAGGCAGAACAACTGGAATCACTGCTGACTGGCCATCAGAGACCACGGGGGCCAGAGCAAGGCACACACTCTGCAAGTGTTGAGACAAAAGAGTTGTCATCCTAGAATTCTATATACAGAAAAATATCCTCAGGAATGAAGGGGAAATGAAGACATCTTTTTTTTTAATTAAGTATACTTTTCCCCCAAATATTAAGTAAATGTGATGTAATGGACTAAATTGTATCCCCCTAAAATTCATATGTTGAAGCCTGACCCCCGTGTAAGGATATGTGGAGATGGGCCCTTTAGGAATAATTAAGGTGAAATGAGGTCATGAGGGTGGGGCCCTTGTCCCACAGGATTGATGTCTTTTTTCTCCAGGGTAAGATTCGCCCTGAGCTAACATCTGTTGCCCACCTTCCTATTTTTTTCCCTCCCTAAAGCCCCAGGGCACAGCTGTATATCCTGGTTGTCACTTGTTCTGGTTCCTCTACATGAGCCACCATCCCAGCATGGCCCCCGACAGATGGGTGGTGTGGTTCTGCCGCTGACGTGGTGAGCGCCGAACTTTAACCAGTAGGCCATCAGGGCTGCTCAGGCCTGACGTC
>NW_025794380.1:0-4551 GCF_021613505.1 Equus quagga | reverse complement strand
AAGAACGAACCCTGAAACAGTGAGAATAAGGAGGCCTGATCTATAAGGGGGAACAACTGGAATCACTGCTGACTGGTCATCAGAGACCACGGGGGCCAGAGCAATGCACACACTCTGCAAGTGTTGAGACAAAAGAGTTGTCATCCTAGAATTCTAATACAGAAAAATATCCTCAGGAATGAAGGGGAAATGAAGACATCCTTTTTTTAATTAAATTTACTTTTCCCCCAAATATTAAGTAAATATGATGTAATGGACAAAATTGTGTCCCCCTAAAATTCATATGTTGAAGCCTGACCCCATGTAAGGATATGTGGAGATGGGCCCTTTAGGAATAATTAAGGTGAAATGAGGTCATGAGGGTGGGGCCCTAGTCCCACAGGATTGATGTCTTTTTTTTCCAGGGTAAGATTCCCCCTGAGCTAACATCTGTTGTCAACCTTCCTTTTTTTCCCTCCCGAAAGCCCCAGGGCACAGCTGCATATCCTGGTTGTCCTCTACATGAGCCTCCATCCCAGGATGGCACCTGACAGATCGGTGGGGTGGTTCTGCCGCTGACGTAGTGAGCGCCGAACTTTAACCAGTAGGCCATCAGGGCTGCTCAGGCCTGACGTCTTTAAAGGAGAGGAAGAGACAGCAGAGACCTCTCTCTTCTGTTCCACACGCAGAGGAAAGGCTATGTTTGGATGAAGTGAGAAGGCCTCCATCTGGAAGCCAGGAGAGAGACCCACCAGAAACCATACCTGCCAGCACCTTCATCTTAGACCCCCAGCCTCCAGAACTGTGAGAAAGTAAATTTCTGTTGTTGAAGCCACCCATTCCACGCTATTTTGTTATGGCAGCTCTAGCAGACTAATACACATGGACATGTGGATAACACAGAAAATGTAAAAGCTGAAAGCAAAGAAAATCACCATAATCCCACCACAAAGACTACTGGAAGATTTGGGGAGTGTGTTTTTGTCATCTTTAAAACATACAACGAATATTTTCCTTTATCAATAAATATGAATGAGAGCCCATTTTGACATTGTTGAAGAGTGAGACAACTTGCTTTTAGACCTGCCGGGGTCTGGGATGTTGGGCAGAATGAGGGGGATCTCTGTGGTGCTGGGATATTACACCTTGTGATTGCAGGACGGTTACGGGCACGGGCACGTGCACGTGGGATAAAGTGACACCGAACGGTACACACGTGTTGTTCAGTGTCAGGTTCTCGGTTTAGACCTTGCAGGATCATCCCACAAAAATGTAAACTTTGCAGGAAAGTGGGTGAAGGGTACACAGGACGGCTTGATATCGTTTTTGCAACTTCCTGTGAATCTACATTTATTAAAAATAAGAACTTTAAGAAATCTGTTCATAGAAAATAAATGAATAGGTCTTTTCATTCTAAATTGAGATCCTGTAGGAGCAAAGAGACCAGGAGAATGATTCTTCACGTTTGGGAGGCCTTCTAAACACAGTATCACATCTTCTATCAAAAAGATATAAAAACCAGCCTCAGGCAGGCTTTCATAGACAAATGCTAGTAATGTTGTAGAAAACAAAAAAATAGACCTGTGACTTTTAGACAAGTTAATCATCCGGCAGATTAAGAGGAAGACCAGACCAGTGGTTTCCTAAGTCAGCTCATGAAGACAGTTGTCATACTAAAAACAAGAAGTCTTTGTCACACACAGAGACCAAGATCAGACGTCCTCCATGGCTGGGCTTGCTGGACTCTGCACCATGAGAAAGAGATTTCGAAGGTTGCCGCCAGGTAGGAAGAATTATAACAACGATGAGAAAAGAATAAGCTACCTGGGAACTGTCTATACAGTCTGAGAATGTTCTCTGCTCTTTGCCCAATTTCTGGCTCATTTTCCCACCATCTCTGTAAGGAAGAGTGGGGAAGAAGTTTTAAGAAGGATATTAGCTCAGTTCTGTTCAGTCCTCAAAGGAGATAGTGAGTGAAACTTATTGCTAGGGCAAAGGTGGGGACTAAGGGATTTCTCATTTTGCCACTTATTTTATTTCAGGTTCTCCAGAGAAACAGAAGCAATAGGATGTATCTATATTAACGTCCATATCTATATCTATCTATCATCTATGTGTGTATATATGTATGCATGATGTATGTATGTATGCATGTATGTATGTATGTATCTATCTATCTACCTACCTATCTAGATTTACTTTAAGGACTTGGGTCATGAGATTGTGGAGGTTGGAAAGTCCAAAACCTGCTGGCAGGCTGGAAACACTTGAAAGACTCGATGTTGCATCTCAAGTCTGAAGCCAGTCTGGAAGCAGAATTCCCTCCTCCTAGGAGGGGGTCAGTCTTTTTTCTCTTAAGGTCTTCAACTGATTGGGTGAGGCTCACTCAGATTGTGGAGGGTAATCTGCCTGCCCACCGTCTACTGGTCTAAATGTTACTATGATCTAAAAATACCTTCACAGCACCGTCTAGACTGGTGTTTGATCAAATATCTGGGTGCTGCGGCCCAGGCAAAGGGATGCATAAGATTAAACATCATACCACCCATGGCACTGTTTTTCAGAAGAGTAGACAACCAAACTCTCAGAAAAGTCTAATATTCTAAGAAAAACATAGTCCTTAAGTCTATCAGCTTTGTGTGGGTCATGGAATGATCGGAAGGACAATAAAAGTGAACTAGTAAAAACTGAGATCGGTGAGGTCAGCTTACTTCTGATTAGTCTCTATTTCCTTCAACATTTAGGATTAGACCTGTCACCTTGTGGGTTAGATGTTACCTATATGTTGTCCTCATTGGTTGCAATTAGTTTCCTGGTTTTTATGAAAATAGCCGTATTTCTTACCACCTGCTTTCTGGAACATGATTTTTTTAAAAAAATCTGCGCATATTCTGCAGGGTCCAATGTGCAAGACGCTGTGGGCATTGAAACAAAATGGAGAGCAAAGTTAGCTTCTCCCAGATGTGCACATTTTTAGGTGTGCCTGTATAACATCTCGGTAAACTAATGACCTTATTCACACACATGGGACATTAGGATCATTAGGTCCTGCTCTGGGGGCCACACTCTAGGAACAGGAGCACGGTTGATGGGCATCTAAGGCATGGGTCGCCTGCACAACTTTTCCGAGGGGCAGCTCTGGGCTGGGTGTCGACTCGGGCAGTCTGGCCCTGGAGCCTGGCTGTCCTCAGCACCGGATGGAGCGACAAGAGAAAAGGACATTTCGTGGGCAAGGAGGGCAGAGTAGAAGTCTAGGACTCTGAGCCCTGAGAGAACCAAGCTGAGCGTGTGATTCCGCCTGACCCTGGAGTCTGGCCCTGGCAGCTGTGTCTCAGGGAACAGGAAGGTAGTAGAGGAGCAGGAGGGAGCTGCTCTTCCTTTCCTTCTTTTGCTCTTTCCTTCCCTTCAGCTGACATGTGTTGTCTGTCTGCTCTGTGTCAGGCACTGCCCTAACCCGTTGTTAGTCTTCACTAATCCATGGTCAGAATAAAGCTCACCCTATCACAGTTAGCGTTGCACCCACTTTGCACTGGGGCAAGTGTGGGCAAAGGATGGGCAGCGTTCCTGAAGCCGTGCAGCCACCAGGGGATGTCTGGGCTGCAGACGTGAGCGTGTCCATCCCCAAACCCATCCTCCATGAGGGTCCTCCACCACCTTACACAGTGAGAACTGGCAGTGCAGCGTTAAGAGAAATTCATCTTTGCTTTTAGCTGAAAAGAAAAATCCTGTAAAGGCACACAGATCTGAAAAGATTTTCAGCTCACCTGGATGTGATGACAGACCCTGTGAGGCAGACTGGTTGTTGCCTGTACAGCAGATTTCATTCCTTAGCGCCCATAGTGGCTTTGACCCCACAACGCCTGCTCAGTGACTCATTTCTCAGGACTGGCCTGGGGGCTAAGGGGGAAGGCGGTGCCCTCAGTGCACTAGAGGACGCCAGGAGCTCATTGGAGGAACCAGGAAGCCATGGCTGCTGTCCCTGGAGAGTCCACTCACCAGGAGAGAGTCGCTCTACCTGCAGCTTCCTTAGTTCCCACTCCTCACCTGTCATCACCCCCCTCCTGATTCCAGGGCTCCGTGCCCTGCTGATATCGCTGTGGCTGTGGCTGTCAGTGACTGAGTCATCAGGGAGTCCTGGGGGATGGAGTGAGAGGCTGAGTTCTCAATTCCAGTAAAAGGACAGGAGCCTTGGGGATGCTGCTGGAAAGCCGTGCGCTGCAGGGCCAGAGCCATCTCCATGGGAGGCAATGGCCCTGCGGACAGGGGCTGAAATTTGGGTTCGACTCTCCTCTCTGTCATCCCTCTGTCTTTCTGCCCCAGGACTCTTGGTGCTGCTGCTGTGGCCATTGGGAATTGCAGCCGAGAAACCTAGAGGTGAGTCTGCTCAGCCGGCCCCATTAGTGACATAAGCTGGGGCGTCCATGCTGGGGTCTGGATCCTGTCACCAACAAGGTGGGGAAAGGAGCCTTATTCTGCAAGTGAGGCTCAGAGATGGCCCTCTGGGACAAGAGAAGGTGTTTCTTCCCCCCTAAATGTCCAGATTTTTCTGAGCTCTTCCTCCTTGATGGGGGT
>NW_025794379.1:0-4629 GCF_021613505.1 Equus quagga | reverse complement strand
TGGTTGCACCAGTTTGCACTCCCACCAGCAATGAACAGAGATTTCTCCAAAGAAGATATACGATGGCCAATAGGCCTATAAAAAGATGCTCAACATCATTAGCTATCAGGGAAATGCAAATCAAAACTACAATGACGTATCACCTCACTCCAGTCAGAATGGCTATAATTAACAAGACAGGAAACAACAAATGTTGGAGAGGATGTGGAGAGAAGGGAACCCTTGTTCACTGCTAGAGCTTTCTTATTGCAATCTTACAATAGCTTTGAACAGCCCTAGAAATAAAAGCCTAGCTGAATTCATGTTTACTGTGTGAAATGTATTAATTATTATGAAAGATGAAGAACTTTGCTCTGAGTCCTATCATGTGGACCTAGTTTATTATTAACTATTATTACTATTATTCAAAATATCTTAGATACATCTATGTATGACTCAGCCAAATTATATCTTTAGTCACTCTCTCTCTATATTCATCTTTAGGAAAGGATTCACTTAATGTCTGTAAACACTATATTTGGTGCTTCTTTGCCTTGATATTAATCTGAAAATTTAGTTGTAAATTAGGAATATGAAAAAAAAGTATTGTTGAACTTTAAGAGCTATGTATTTACCATGTGAATGTTTAAAACTTAACATATTTAAATATGTTTAATATAACACTTGAAATAATAAATATACTGCCATTTGAGTGTAAGAAAGCAGGTAGTATTGGTTTCATTTTTCTGGTCATATATTTTTCATTTTAATACAGATATTTTTATGTATATGTCCACTTGCTGTCTATAGCTAATTATGTCCAAACAAGGTATTTATAGTATAAATACAGCACTTGGCTCTTAATGCCTTCTCATGAGTCAAAATTGTCATTTTCCATCCAAAAATGAATGCTAACAGTTTTAGCACCATATGACACTGCTTCAACTTTTATTTCTTAAATATTCAGATGAAACAAAAAGTAGTTTTGAGACTAATCCATAAAACTTGTGCTTGAGAGTAAATTGATTATACATTGTTCCTTCCCCATTTAATATACAGAAAAAAATGTTTTGTTACTATAACACGTCAGAAACTCTTACCAACTAATATATTCTCAAGTGCCAAATAAGTGATAAGTTGCTGTGACTATAGAAGAGAGGAAAAGCCTCTCCAGAATGAGTTGGAGACACTCCAATGGAGTACTAAGAATTTGACCTGGAAATGTATATGACATAGTTGACCGGAGAATGGAAGCCATTTCAGATGGGGAATCTGAACACGTGAGAAGACCTATTTAAAGCAGAAGGTTCTTACAGTAAAATGTTGTCACTTTTTAAATTCTGTAATAAATGTGAGAAAGTCCAATAAGTTCAGCCTTTGGTAAAAACAAGATTATTGGATTTGGTCCTCTAAGCAATAAAAATCACTGACGAAAAAATTCTATAAAATGACTATAAAATCAATTGAAAAATACTTTGTCTAAAACTGAGAGTTTATTCAGTTACTTTCTACCATTCTCCAAACTCTCATATTTTTCATGAAACATGTTGAGGTACTGTGTTATGCCCTGTGTGGAATGAAAATTTTCTTAATGAAATCTGTGTGCTTTGGAGTGATTTCCTTCCTTAGGAAGTTTACATCCTGGAAAAGAAAATAATATAGACACAAATACTAGTAACGTAAAAAAGGTCATTATCAGTGCTGTAAGAGAGAAACCAAAACAATATTGCGGGTGTTCAAGAGCAGGGTCAAAGAGATAATACAAGAGAATCTCCAAGGAAGAGATCCTAGAAAGAGGTGAGAAGGGAAAACTAAGAATAGAACCCTAAGAAATTTGCCTTTAAGAAGTTGAAGAGGAGAAGGGCCTGTGAAAGGAAATATAATAAAAGAAAATTAATATAGTAGGAAGAAAAAGGGAGGAGGGAGAGAGAGAAGTTTGCAATTTATAGTATCAATAACAACATATAAATGCTTTTAAGATATGAACTAAAAAATATCTTTGAATATCAAAGAGATCATGAGCAGCTTTAATAAGGGGAGAAGCCAGAGTGCTTGAGATGTTTATGAAGTTTAATTTCTGCCTTATCTAGAGCTGTTTCTAAGTGTTCTTGTTCAGATCCCACATCTTTCTTAACCATGTTGAGCCTTTGGCACTGACTTAGTGAAGGACTCACTGCTCCAGACCTCCACTCTCCACTCTCTGTTTAGAAACTGCCTCTTGTCTACTGCAGGATGCATTTTTTTTCTCAGTTACCTTCAGCATTACATCAGCCAGATCAACCCCATCACTACTTCTCTCTGCCTCCGAACACCTACATGAAAGTGATATCGGAACAGATAAAGTAATCAAAGGCTCTTAAAATTCCATTATTTTTGAACACATATATGCTAGATTTTGATCATTAAATGTCATTTAAGAAACATCACCATGAAGACGCATTGGTCAGTGTACGTAAGTCAAGATATAATTTCTGAATTTTGGAGTTAACAAATGAAAATTCAACAATGGGGATAACAGGGCTGATATTGACATAATATGAAGTGGAGTAATTCACACCTAGAGTACATGGGCGTGTCATTCCTGTTTTTCAGTTGTTCCTGTAGGCATCAGTCCCATAGGAAACACCAATTCCTTGAGTAGTTTTTATTAGAGGACAGGACCCAGCAGAAGAAAGAAATTGCCTTGTTGAGAACATGAGCTGGAACTGGTTAGTTACTTGGTGACAATAGAAATGTCATCAGAAATTGTCAATGTTCTCATACAAGTATGTTTAGTTACAGTTCTGGGTAATTAACATTAGCTAATACTATTGGTATATTTCTCTTTAAGGGGCTATGTTTACTAAAAATTCATGGTTACATAAGGTATTTTGATGTTGCTAAATATGTCCAGAGTCATCCCAGTGTACACGTGTCTTTGAAATTGCATTCTTTGAAGGTATTTTTTAAAACACTGTGTGAGGAGTATGGGGTACAAACTTTGAAAATGATTCTTCAGAAGAAATAGGCTTTCAACCGTGGTTCATATGCCTTCGCTTCCATTTGATAATCTTACAATAGGTCACTACCATAGGCATCTTACATGGACTTTCAATGCCGTAAAGATAATTAACTCTGGATCCAAGGTTAGGCAAGGCTCTGCAGATGGACTCCAAAGCACATTTACTGTTGTTGTTGTTGCTTTATAAATAATTAAAAGGTCTTCACCATATAAGTAAACGTTTTGTGTTTTATATGTAAACTGTATCCTAGAGGTGCAGTGTAAAATATCTTTGATGTTAAAATGTGCTGAAAATATTTTGAAAGATGAAAGGACACCGATATGCAAGTTTGGAAGAGTAATCCCTTTAGGGTTAAACTCATGAATAAGAATTAATGTTGTGTTTAAGATGGTTTCACTCACTTTGCACTATGTGTTCTGCTGTATTGCACATGGTTGACTGCACTTGGTTTTCACAATTTTATTTTTATTTCTGATTGTGGTTCATCTATTTACATTTTACGATTATACATTATCATACTTGAAGCAGTGCGTGGTAAAGTTTTCAAAATCTTACTCTAAAGGGATTACCAAAGGATAGTGTGTGGATCTTCTAAAATAAAAATATATGTTCATGTTTTCACAAGAACAAGTATATGCCCTTGTTCTTGATGCTCAGTAAACAGCGCTATCTCTTTTTGACAGCTAAAATCATGTCTGCAGTGAGGAATTTTTCTGGAGAGGCACTTTCTAAATTCCTTAAGCAAAGAATGGCATTGTTCTTAATATATACATAATTGTGCCAATACTCACTTATTAACATCACTAAAATGCCTGGAATACATAGTAACATATCATAAACATTAGCGTACTATAGATTCTCACACTAGAATAAGCTGGCCGTAGAGTGCTATTGCTTGTGAAAATGATCAGGATGATCAAGTGTATAATGCTTTTTAATAGCATTTTTGAAGCAGAAGGATGGGATGCCATGTGTCACAATTCTTCTATCAACAAGATTTCTCTGTTTCCATGAATGCAAGTTAGGTTCCTTGGCAAAGGCTATCTGAAATTTAGTCTATAGCTTGAGTTCCTCTGTCATTTCAATGACATCACATTTCAGTTTTATGCATTATGGAAATAGTTAGAACGCTTAATTTTATGAGTTACACATAGACATATGCATTATACATACTTGATGAATCTTTCCCAAATTAGTAAGACATTATTAGAAAACATCTACTCTCTGTCAACAGCATGGTAGGCATTCTTGGGAATGCACAGTAATCGGAAGTTATCTTCTTTCAAAGAAATTGAAACCTCATAGATACAAAGCTTATTTTTATGAAAAATAATTAAATAGAAAAATACATCAGTGTATATAATGGAGCAACAATACAATGTGACAATGTATACAGCACAAAACACAAGCAATTTACTGTCAAGTTATCTTCATGAGGAATAAGTATTATAAGCATTTCAGGAGAATAAGTTCAGTATATTGGGAAGGGACAAAGTTAAATATGACCTGTCTTGAAGGAAAATGATTAGATATGCAGAGAAGCCAGTGAGAGCATTTTTAAGACCCTTGTTCACTGCTGGTGGCGGTGCAAACTGGTGCATCCACTATGGAAAGCAGTATGGAGTATCCTCAGAAAATCAAGGATAGA
>NW_025794378.1:0-1858 GCF_021613505.1 Equus quagga | reverse complement strand
AGCATAAATCCTACTACAGTTTTTCCAACTTAGAGACAAAGGCATGGGACTTTTGTATGCCCACAAAAGTTAGTTATTCTCTAAGCTGCCAGCAGCAAAGCAAACAGAAGTTGGTGGGATGTACACATACGAGGTTTCTGAGAGAATTTCAACGGAGGCCCAACAATGTCTAATACATCCATTGTATTACTCTTTGAAACAGTTCTGCAGGTTTGACTGCTTTTGTTTTATTCAAGTCAAACTCCTCAACATTCACGTTTGTATTTTTTTTTTTTGCATATTCAACCAACCCTCACTTTTTCCTAGCCACTTCTACACACACCTTCTCCCAGCACTATCCATTTTTAACACTCAAACATCTCTGCTCCTTGAGTGACAGAGGACATTTTTTTACTTATATCTCCAGATTTCTCTCCTGGCCCAGGGTTGACTTTCCGAGCTTTCCTTTTCCTTCTCTTTGACCCAAGGCATCCCTTCTCTAATTACTAATTTTCCAGAATCATATTCACCATCCAGAGGCTATGGACTGTTTTATTCTCTTTCAGATGAAATATCAGCAGAGATGGTCATGTGATCCTAATGACCTCAGAAGACAAGGGTCATTTGTGATACTGATGCGTGTGAAGAAAGAGACAGAGTAAGCATATATCCTAAATCTGTACAGATTTTATAATTTAAAATTTACCTTTTGTACTTCAACTCTCACTAAAAGGATTTGGAGCAAACTGAACATTAGCCTTGTATCCATACTCCCCTAACATGACTTATGACTTGGTGTTTGGGTCTCAAATATTTATGGAGAGCAGAGTATAGTAGAAGAAAAGATACAGAGAGGATCTCTGACTGCTCTGGCTGACAGTGCTTTTTGGTTAGAATGAAGCGGGAATGAAGAGAAGCTATGCTTGCATGAGGAAGTGCATGAAGAGCCTGAGAATCTTAGAGAAGCTCAGCTAACATTAAGTGGGTCCTGGGCTGCATAGAGTGAGGCTCTCTGTACCCAATATAAGTGCTTCCCACAGGGCAACTGACCACCCCTTCTGTCCTGGTTATGGAATGTCTTACTTCAAGGGCTTTGGAGGACCACCCCATTAGTTTATCCCACTTAGCAGGCAGTTTAAGCTTCCTCATTCTGACCCATCAGCCTAGGACTGAGTGGGACTGTGAACCTGCTGCCTGCCCTCTGTTAGCGAAGGTGGAAGCTCACAGCTCCTTCGTCCTCAAATTTTTTCATTTTCGGGCAGAACTGAGTTTCCAATGGCTAATTTAAATAGTAGAAAATCTCTAATTTTAAATATGTTAGCGACGTCAGGTAGCCATACGCCTCAAAGAGAGCCAGCCTTTCTTCACTCGTACTCTATCTCTCTCTTTTTCCTTTTGCTTGCATATTTGCATAGTTTATGATTTACTCTAGGGACAAACAGTTTTCTACAAATAGGTTCACATTGGGAAAGAAGACTAGAATATTCGAATAAGTTCGGTGGAGATTAGCCTTCAAATTTAAGGAAAACTTGGAGTGGTTTGTTTTCTACCAATTGAAAAGCTTTTCTATTAAAAGCAGCTTCTAATCCAATTTTAGAGGAGGCTGCAATTCTGGAAGTTCATCCCTCCACCCTTAAATCTATTTAACCCTATTTTACAAATACATACTAAGAGGCTACAATTTTCCAGTCTCTCATGTTAGTGCTGGAAATAGATAAGTGACCAAAAGGACAAAAATACTTGCCTTTGACAATTTTGTATTCTAATAACCTGTAGTGGAGGCCACAGACAATATCAATAAAATAAATACAGTGCATTGGAGGGTAGTAAGTCTATGGAAAAAATTAAACAGTGAAATATTGATTGATTTGGCAAGGTG
>NW_025794377.1:3301-5488 GCF_021613505.1 Equus quagga | reverse complement strand
GGCATTACCTGGATCCCCAAGAGGATGCAGAGATACCATGGTGGGACATCCAAGATGCCATAGGCCAGGTGGCTGCTGCTGGGACTCCCGGGCTGACCATCCTTCTTCTTGCCTCGGCCATCAACTTGGCAGCTGAACATGTTATCATCCTGCTGCTGAGAACAAGAGAAGGACACACGTGGGCATTTGCAAAGGAATCAAATGGACTTCCTGAGTTCAACCACGCAGATGGACAGCCTTCCAGAAGAAAGAGGCAAAGAGACAAGGATAACTGTTGGCCAGCTTGGGATTTCTAGGTCCAGACTCAAAAGAGCAGTGATTTTCTTTATTATACATCTGCACAGGGCCTCTGTGTGAATCTGGGGCCATGCAAGAGGAGTGGATGCCTTGCCCGAAGCCCTGGCAGAGAAGCAACTATGTGCAAGAAGGGATGGGGGCCAACTCCAAGGTCAGAAAATGGGCAGGTTTCCCTTCCACACAGTCAGGTAAATGGGGATCCTGGCCCCAGAGTGGTGTAGCTGCCCTCAGCTCTGGGCTCACATCTGCCAAAGCCCTCATCACAGGATGGTTACTATATGGACCGTTTCCTTATCCATCTCTTCTGCTGGGCTGTGAGTTCCTAGAATGAATTGATTGTGCCTTACTCTTCTTTGTTGTCCCAGCTTCTAGAGCAGTCATTGTGCTCAGTGTAGACTGAATGAATGGATGTCACACACAAATGTAGAGGAGTGCAGTGCATACAGAATACTCTAGGGACAATAGCCAATTTACATTCCTACCAGTTTAACCAAAATTAACTTCAAATTATAAACTTTCCCCTCCAACTTATTGGCTGCATAGCTCACCAAACTTGGGCAAATTACTAATATTTCTAAGCCTCGTTGTCTGATCTATAAAACAGAAATGTCAATAACATCTACTTCATAGATAGTTGACAAAATTAAATAGGAGTGTGAAGAAATGGGGAGATGTTGGTCAAAGAATGCAAACAAACATTATAAGACAAATAAGAGCTAGGGATCTAATGTACAGCTGATACCAGACCTGATATCAGTTTCCCTACAGTAAACCCAGCATATATGGGGTTAAAACCCAAACACTAATTCCCTGCTTACTCCATGGCTTCCTGACTCCAGAATCGACTATCCTCCATGGAGACAGACACAGCCAAGGACAACCACCTGGATTCGTTATCTCCTCCTCCTCCCTGCCAAGGAGCTCCAGGTTGGTGGACCAGCTCCGATGAACAAAGCCATGTGCTCCCCCTCCCCTACCTAAAACCCCAAATAAAAACCCTTACTTATAGATTTCAGGGAGTTTGAGATTTCAGCATTAGCTGCCCTTTCTCCTTGCTCAGCGCAATGCAATAATAAAATTCCTACTTTCTTCCACTACACCCGGTGTCAAAGATTGGCTTGCTGTGCAAATGGGTGAGTGAACTCACTTCAGGTTTGACATCACAGCTTGGTGATTATAGTTAATAAGATTGTACTATATACTTGAAAGTTTCTAAGAGAGTGGATCTTAAATGTTTTCACTACAAAAAAGAAATGGTCATTCAGAGATGTGAGTCTGCTGTTAGCTAATGCTATGGTGGGAATCATGTTGCAATATATACCTGTATCAAATGCACATGGTTTACACCTTAAACTTACACAATATTCTTTGTCAATTAAATCTGAATAAAGCTGGAAAAAATTAGAGCAGGAAGCACAAAGTCCACTGCCTGGCATAGTGTAATTGCCCAACAAATATTAGCTGTTATTAAGGTAATATTAATTAAGATGAGCTAATATTAACTAAGATTAAGATTAATTAAGATTAAATAAATTACGATGAGCTTCCAGTCTCATGTTTCAAAAACTTTAAATTTGTGCTTAGGCCTGACATTTGAGCATCTGGCTGTGGGTGACAGGAGCATGAGAACAATGTCTCTGGTGTGGACAGAAGGTGGCAAGCTCACCAGCATGAAAATCAGGCAGCCCTAGGTGATATGCCCCAGCGGGGTCCCGGGCCGTGGTCAGATGACAGAGGGCAGGGTCTGAACAGTGGCAGAACCAGGGCTGCCCTGAGGGTGGTGTGGGCTTCTCACAGAGAAACTTCCAGAAAAGAACAGTAACACCCACCTCCATGCCTCAGCCCCCTTTACCTCAGCCAAGACTCAGAGGAAACTTCTGAACCAGGGCT
>NW_025794377.1:0-3201 GCF_021613505.1 Equus quagga | reverse complement strand
TCAGCCAAGACTCAGAGGAAACTTCTGAACCAGGGCTGCATGATGACTCTCATGGGTGCTGAGCACTGCTACTCTATGGGATCCTTCTCCCACAAAAAATTTAATACTGTATTTTGTGACTATGTTGATATAAAGACCAATATATTGTTATATATTAAAACATTTTCTTTCATCTAAAGTTCATTTATTTTCTTCTGATTTTAAAAGTAAAAACATTTTGGGGCTGGCCCCGTGGCCGAGTGGTTAAGTTCGCGCGCTCCGCTGCAGGCGGCCCAGTGTTTCGTTGGTTCGAATCCTGGGCACGGACGTGGCACTGCTCATCAAACCACGCTGAGGCAGCGTCCCACATGCCACAAATAGAAGGACCCACAACGAAGAATATACAACTATGTACCGGGGGACTTTGGGGAGAAAAAGGAAAAAATAAAATCTTTAAAAAAAAAAAAGTAAAAACATTTTTATGGGCCCCTAAGAGAATGATGGGCCCTGGGCACTGTGGCTGCGGTACGTGACAGGTCAGCGGTCCTGTTCTGGAGAAGTGGGAGAAGGTGATGGGGGAGGAGTGGCTTTCTCCACTTACTTAGAAGTGGAGAGAGGCAAGAAACGCACCAGGTCAAGAACTGGGTGGTTGTCCCTACCACCTCCAGGACAGCACTGGTCCCTAGGGAACACTATCTTCTAAGAGAGGGTTTCTCGCACTAGCACTGTTGACACTTTGGACGAGGTAATTCTTTGTGTGTTGTGTGTATGCGTCGGGGGGTGGGGCTGGACTGTGGACTGTAGGATGTTAAGCAGCACCTGTGGCCTCTCCCCACTAGATGCCTGTGACACCTCCTCCCCTACAGTTGTGACAACCAAAAATGTCTCCGGACATTGCAAATATTCCCAAAGTGGAGGAGTAAAATAGCTCCCAGTTAAAAACTGCTATTTTGAGTATTTACTAGTTCCTACTATGGAAGTCCTAACTAGGGACAGTGCTGCCTGTCATGGGGAGGTGGGGCAGGTAGACCATCTCGTCTCCTGTGTGGAGACCGAGGAACTCAGGCCTCCTCCTCCATGGGGTTAGAGCATTAGCAAATACTGATCCTAATTCCTTCCCAGAGCCACCTGTGGGGCCCGCATCACTGGCCATGGAGAAGGCGTGGCATAGCGCGCTGAGCCTCAGAGCAGCCAGGGGAGCCCAGGGCTATGGTCAGGCTGCTGACGGTGGGCTGACTGATCCAGCCGCAGCCCAGCTCTGCAGAGTCATTTTCTTGCTGGGGTTCTGAACAGTGTTTGCTTATTAATCTTCCAATATTTAGGTCCTAAAAGATTAATGTAAGAGTTTTGCTTCTGCTCATCTGTTTAGCGATGGCTGGAAGTATGCATCCCTCACCTGCTCCGGGAAGCCTTCCCTGGCCTCACCCAACCCCAGCCTCAGACTAAAGTAGCCCTTTCCTCCTCAGAGGCTCCTACAAAACCATGAGCACGTTTTACCCTGGCCCAAAACAGGCCTGAGTGCCCCATGTTTCCTTGTCCAAAAGACCGTCAAGTCCTATAAAGTCATTATGGCCATCCCAGCACATAGTTAGCGCTCATACAACTATCTGCTGACTGATGAATTAGATGAATAAATGCATAAATTAATAACTATAGAGAATTTTTCTCACTGATTTGTTTTAAAATACATCCCTAACTAACTGGTAGAACTCTTCTGAAACACCATGCTTATCCTATCTAGACTTCTGAGAAGAAGGCTGTATTGATGCTGCTTGGTACTTGGGTTGCACAGGAAAGTTGTTTCTGCCGAAGGAGGTTAAGGCTGGGCCCAAGACAGACTGCAGGGTGCTGGAGGGAAGGAACTCTGGGCCCCTGAGCCCTTGTCACGAGGTTTTAGTGAATGTATGGAGGAATCAGTGAGGGCAACAGAGGAAAAACAGGTGGAGGAAAAGAGGAGAGGGAGAAGGAAAGAGAGATTGATCGATCAATCGATTGATTCCAGGTAGGCTACACAGATCAACGGACCATGCAGTTTGAAGGGGGCTGACATGGTCTGTCAGCGCCCTGCTTGGAGGCCAAAGGCACATCACTTCACCTCTCCCAGCCCCAGTCTCCCCATCTCAATCTGGGATGGTTGTAAGGACACTTGAAGACTCCAGTGTGTGCAGTGTATTGACATCCTGCTGTGTGCGCCCATGCATGAGCTCACAGGGCTGTGGCTGGTACAGTTGTGTGTGTTCTGCCAACAAGATCACCTCGCACCCTCTCTTAGGACCTGTCAGAATTCTCAGGAAGGTCATGGGGTGGGAATCACTGATGGGGAGAGCTGTTGGTTTTGCACCTTCCTGTCTTTTTCCCACATAGGAGCCAATGACTTCAAGAGTGTTCCCAGCCTGAGGACCTCTTAATAATCTAAGTTCTGTCTGGATATCAAATTGGACCATCTGAAGATTATGGAAACCACTCCTGCATCTGCTTTAAAACAATTATCTACGAGCCAGCACTGATGGCCTAGCAGTTAAAGTTTGGTGCACTTTGCTTCAGTGGCTGAGATTCGGTTCCTGGGTGCAGAACCCCATCACTCGTCAGTCAGTTGCCATGCTGTGACGACAGCTCACATAGAAGAAATAGAAGAACTTACAACTAGAATATACAACTATGTACTAGAGCTTTAAGGAGACAAAAAAGGAAGATTTGCAAGATGTTAGCTCAGGGTGTATCTTTCCCAGCAAAAAAAAAAAAAAAAAGAAGAAGAAGAAAGAAAAAGATGCATAAGCTAGTTTTAAAAAACAAAACACTGCTATCTGAGAGAGTGACCTTGCAGGAAGCCCCACATGAAAAAAAAATCCTTTGGAATTTAGAGCTGGGAAAATCCTGTCTTCCTTGAGAACAGCTGGGTCTTCTCTTCTGGTAAGAGTGTGTGACTTCTGGGAAGCCCGTCAGCCACCACAGCAGAAAAAACAGAGCCTGATCAAAAGATGCCTCTGGCTGTAAACAAGCTCATGTCACTTTTGCAAAGAAGTGGAACAAAAAACAAAACAAGCAGGTATACAAAGCGCTAAGATTCATGTGGGTCAGAGACGAATCACTAGCATATTAAAGACATACATAGAAACAAGTGACATCCCAAAACTCTTGTAGAGCAGCCCTTCTCAGACAGAGGCGGACACTGTCGCATCCTGGGGCATATCTGAATCTGGAAGGCACTTTTCTCCCAGAGAA
>NW_025794376.1:0-4547 GCF_021613505.1 Equus quagga | reverse complement strand
GGGAGCCCCAGGAGAAACCTAAGTCCAGCCCTCGGCCCGAGCCAAGGGTTTTCTTCACCCTTGGACACTGTGCCCCACCCCAGACCCCAAAGGTGACCAGGCTGGCTGAGCCCCAGGTTCCTGGTACAGCTGCTGGTCACCTGTGACCGGGTCAGCCTTGACACCCCGCCTCCGGGCTCCCGAGGCTGGCCCGAGGATTCAGAACAGCTCGCTGCCCTTCGCACAGGGGCTGCTGTCGGAATCATCCTGATTAGAAAAGACTCAAGGTGCGAGGGAAGCCACACTGCCGAGTAACAGCACCACGTTGCAGGAGACTCTTCCCCATCACACACGCCACTGACACAAGCGAAACACGAGAAAAGAAAAACCTAAGACACAACCCCGACATCAAACGTCATCCAATGACACCACGCCCCGGGTAAGGGTCTGCCGTGTGCAGGTGTGTGAACGCACGGACACAGGCTGGGGGCCGCCCCAGATCTGGAATCACAGCCAGGCCTCGTGGTGGGTGAGCGGCAGGTCTGGGTCTGAGGGTCATCAAGGAGACTTGCGTCTCATCTGTAATGTTTAAATTTTTCACAGGGAGATTGCATTTGTATATTACATGTGCAATTTAAAAATAATTCTTGAAATATGGGTGTCAGGCTCACCGATGTGGCACCCTCTCAGAGCCCAGCACAGAACTTGTTACTCAGCCGTCCTGCCCCCGTGGAGCACGAGGCAGGCCTCCGGAACCTCATTTCAGAAGTGCACCTGCTGACATGGAAAGTGTCCCACACGTCGGTGAGAACAGCGGCTACAAGACCACGTGCCCTCTGTGGGCCCAAAGGGACTGGAGGCAGGACTGGAGCAGACAGTCCTAACAGCGCTCACAGCAGCACCGGACACGGAGCCCAAAGGGGGGAACACCCCAAACGACCACGGACAGACGAATGGAGAAGCAGAACGGGGTGTATCCACACAACGGAAGGTCACTCAAGCATGAGGAGGAGCGAAGGGCGGACACCTGCTCCACCAGAGACGAACCCTGAGGACCTCAGGCTACGGGAAATAGCCAGACACCAAAAGATAGATGTTGTACAGCTCCATTTATGTGGGGTTCCCAGAACAGACAACTTGTCAGAGGCAGGAAGCAGATTAGAGGTGACCCGCGCTGGGGGAGGGGGTAGAGGGGAGTGCTTGCTTTACAGGGACAGGGTTTCTGCTTGAGGTGGTGGGAAAGTTCTGGAAATGGAAGTGGTGATGGTTGCACGATGGTCATTAATGCCACTGAAGATGGACGCTTAAAAATGACTAACATGGCAAATTTTATGTTATATACACTTTACCACAATTTTTAAAAATTTTAAACGTAACATACAAAAACTTTTGAATTGTATACTTTAAACAGAATGTATGGTATGTGAAATATATCTCAATAAAGCTGTCTAAAGAAAAAGAAAAAATACATATCAGAAGCTTCAAAAAATGGAAAAACAAAAGCCCCAACATGCCCTCTCGATGCCTCTGTCTCTGTTCATGTATCTGTAGGGACGCTAGAAAGCTCAGGGGGCAGAGATGCGGGCCCACGTGTGCA
This sequence comes from Equus quagga, assembly GCF_021613505.1. NCBI lineage: Eukaryota > Metazoa > Chordata > Mammalia > Perissodactyla > Equidae > Equus > Equus quagga. Next base: position 2,971 of record NW_025794376.1, on the reverse strand, counting down.
CGTGCTTCTCGCTGGGTGCAACAGGGGGCGTTTAAAATTCCCTTCTTTTTGATTGCCTATATTTTCTCACTTTTTTGTAAGAAGCATTCATGGCTTTGGTAATTAAAAAAAAAAGGAATGGGTGAGGGAGGGAGGGATGAGAGGAGAAAGCCTTTGCAGACCCCGCCCCCAAGCGTGTGCACATTCCAGCAGGTGGGCCCAAGCCCCCTGGTGACTCTGGGAGCTGAGGCGGGGAGGCTGGGCCCTCCTCCCAGGGCTGGGGGCCACAGGCCTGGGCACCCTCACCCTCTCCCTTTGTCCTTCTCAAGAGCGGCAAGACCTCATTGGTCCCTCTCCAGCAGGGCAGGCAGGCAGGCCGTGTGGAGCCTGATGTGCTGAGCACATGGTGCTCCCCGATCCTCCCAGCAAGGTCACCCATTGTGCAGATGAGGAGACTGAGTCTCAAATGGGCACTGAGCTGGGCGTGACTGGCCCTAGGCCTGAGCTGCCTCTGCTGGGCCCCGGAGCTGGACCAGGGCCATGAGGCAGGCCCTTCCTCCCCAGCCTCCTTGGCTCAGCTTTCTTGTTGGAGGGAGAGCAGTGGGTCCACCTCCATGTCCCCAGCCTGCTGGGCAGCTCCCCGCACGCCTGTGGCCCCCAGCCCCTCCTGCACTTCCCTAGCCAAGAGTGGCCGCGTCCTCCCCACCTTTCTCCATGTGCTCTCCTCAGGGCTCCTAGGCCCAATCCCAGGGCCCCTGCCCCGGCTCCAGGCAGCCCCCGCCCTCATGGGACCCCACTCCTGGTGCCTCTGCCCCAGCTCCAGGCAGCCCCTGCCCTGATGTGACCCCCATTCTGGTGCCCGGCCCTCATGTGATGCTTCTCCTGACTGGCACTCTGCTTCCCGCTCTTCAGCTCCCAGCCCTTCTCCTTCCTCAGAATGTCTGGGGACCTCGCCGCCTCCCTAAGAGTCCGAACTCCTCTCTCAGCAAGACTTGCCCACCCCTACTCCTCCCTGCTGCTCGCCCCCTTTCCCCTGCTCCCCGCCTGCACCCCAGGCTCCAGCCCACCTGGCACTGCCCAAACTAGCCCAGGGCTCGCCACTGCCAGACGTGGGCCACACGGTCCCCTTCTCCAGGAAGGCCCCACCTGCACTGGGAGAACGTCCACAACTGCAGGTCCCTCCCTTCCTCCACCTGCTCTCGGGCCAGGGAGCCCCTCTCGCTTGCTCGTGGTCCCAGCACATCAGGCCACCACAGACTCAGAGCCCAACTCATTCCTCTTCCCTCTTCCAACCCCCAGCTCCCCGAGGGCAGTGCAGCTCACCCCTCCCTGGAGCCTCAGTGGGCCCGGGCAGTGTTGCCCAGTGGTGTGGGCACGGCCTTGGGGGTTCAAATCCTGGCTCTGGGGACCTGAAGCAATGGTGTGACCTCTCTGGGCCCCATTTCCCCTTCTGAGCCAGTGGACAACAGTGGCTGGACGACACGGGGTTGGGGCCGGGCACTGCACCGTGTGGAAGGGCTCTGAAGACAAGGCCAGGCTGAGGCTCGCCCAGGGTGGCCTTTAGTCCCAGGGGCCACTCGGTGACCTTATCCTGGTGGCTGTCCGTCTCTGGGCCTCCCAGTGACACTGATGGTGCTCTGCTTGGCAGGGCCTTGTCCCTGGGCTTCCCTGGCTGTGCCGAGAGTCACATACCAGCCCCCGGGCCAGGGTAGGCTGACTCCGGGCTCCTGGAGGGAGGGGCCGGTCCAGGCCCCTGTCTTCCCCCACCGCGCCCCCATCCCAGGGACACAGGCCTGATCTCCCCTGGGCCTCCTGGGCAGGGTCTGCAGCCCCTTCTCCCAGCCCAGAAGCGCACTCCCGGCTCTGAGGGCCTGGCGTCCTGGGGGCCCCTGCACACCCACTTTCCCAAGTCGACACCTTCTGCCCTGGAGGTGGTGGCCTTGTGTCAACAGGCAGAGCGGAGGTGTGAAGGTGGCCACACGCTCGCTGTGACGAGAAGAGCACATGCTCCTGTGGCCCGTGCCCCCACCCCCCACTCTGCGTTCCCACAGCCTGGCCGCCCCCGGGCCTGGGAGGGACCCACGGAAAGGAAGGGCCAGGCTGAGGGGGCTCCTGTCCTGGCCCTGCCCCAGCCTGCACTGCCAGCCCGGGAGCTGAGCTGAGGGTCCCGGGGGCCTGGTGGCCCAGCCCCCAGAGGGCACCCAGCTGCGCCAGAGCTCTGGGCACAGAAAAGGGGCATGCGTGTGTGCATGCAGAGAAGGGTGTGTGTGTGTTTGCAGAGAAGGGTTTGTGTGTGTGCAGGGAAAGGGGGTGTGTGTGTGTATGTGTGCGCAGAGAAGGGTGTGTGTGTGTATGCAGACAAGGGGGTGTGTGTGCAGGGAACAGGAGCCCATCCTTCCTGGGTGACAGGCCTCCTGATCCAGTGAGAGGGAATGGGGTCACCACTGTTTCCACACCTTGACGCCTGGAGGCAATGACTGTCACACCATCTCTACACGGCTGCTGGGCACGGGATGCCCCTGACCCTGAGCTGGGAGGGCACAGGGCCCTGCTGGTCCCACCTTGTTAGAACTGACAGCTTTTTCCGGTCTGTCAGGATCTCTTTATTTACTTTTTCTTTGTTTCACGTGTACATCATTATATTCCAATTTGTGTGTATACTGCACCGTATTCACCATCAAAAGTCTAGTTGCCATCGGTCACCACACAAATGTGCCCTTCCCCCACCGCCCACTTTGTCAGGATCTCTTGGGATCCTGGCTGTTACCCTGTTTACTTCTCGGGTTTGGATCTTACCTCAAATTAGATCGGTTCACGTCTTCACTCAAGATCATAATGTTGCTCATCACGAGGCTCGGAAGAGAGCTAGTGGCACATGACTAGAACCTTCTTCCAGGTGAACGTCCGTCCATCCATCTGCGGGAATATTGAGTCTGACGTGAATTCATTTAAGCGATCTGCCATCCAGCTCACGTGGCCCCACTGTCGACGA